>NW_027439261.1:44474-92612 GCF_964188355.1 Buteo buteo | reverse complement strand
GCGGGGGGGCCCCCCGGGGTTTGGGGGGGGATGGCGTCCCGTTCCCGTTCCGTCACCAACACCGTCCGGCTTTCCACCCGCGCCACGTCCCGGGGGTCCGTCCGTGCCAGCCAGCTGGGGGGGGGACACAAAAAAAAAACCAAAAACTTTATTTTTGGGGGGGACGACAACACCCTGCATCACCCCAGGACCCCCCCAAGACACCCAGAAACCCCGATAAACCCCCCAACCCCCCCAAAACGAGCCCTAAACCCTCTTTAAAAAAGGAAAAGAGATGTTTTGCGGGGTGGGGGGGTTTTTGGGGGGCCCCCCCCCTTACCAGTTGTCATATTTGGGGAGGGGGTGGAGGACCACCCCGTCGGCCTGGAGCTGGCTCAGGAGGGCGGCCCCCTCGGCGGGGGAACCGTCGCAGAGGTGGAGGGCGCGGGGGCGGCAGAGGCGAACCCCCTCTTCGACGAATTGGCGGGCGGGGGGGGGTAAAGCCCCCAGCGCTTCCCCGCCTTCCGGCGGGACCCCCCCCTGAAAAGTCGCCGGGGGGACGCGGGGGACGCACCTGGAGGGGGAAAAAAGGGGGAAAAAAGGGAAAAAAGGGGGGGGGGGAAATGGAGGGGGGGGTTAGAGTCACCCTCAGCCCCCCCCCCCCGCGTTGGGGGTTGCACAACCTGCCCCCCCCCCCCAACCAGCCTCGCTTGGACCTTGGCCTGCCCCAGAGCATGCTGGGAAGGTGTCACCACCCCCCCCCTTAACGTCACCTTTCCTCCCCCCCCCCAGGACAAAACAGGGGGCAAAGGGCGCTGTGGCTGGCCCAAATCCCCCCCCCCAACGGCCATAAAGGGGACCCAGGAGTTTGGGTGCCCCCCAGCCCCCCCCCCATTATCCCCAGCCAATATTCTGCCCCACAGCGCCCCCAAATACCCCCAGGCTGCCCCCCAGCCTCCCCACAATTAATCCCAGCCCCCCATCTGCCCCATAGCCCCCCCCAAAATATCCCCAGACACCCCCCCAGCTGCCCCCATAGCCCCCCCCAGCTGCCCCACAGCCCCCCCAAATGTCCCCAAATTACCCCCAACCCCCCCCACAGCCTCCCCAAGTGTCCCCAGGCTGCCCCCCAGCCCCCCCCCAATTACCCCCAGCCAACACTCTGCCCCGTAGCCCCCCCAAATACCCCCAGACAACCCCCTCCGCTGCCCCATAGCCCCCCCCAAATATCCCCAGCCTGCCCCCCAGCCCTCCCCCCAAGTGTCCCCAGCCAACACTCTGCCCCATAGCCCCCCCCCAAATACCCCCAGGCTGCCCCCCAAATACCCCCAGCCCCCCATCTGCCCCACAGCCCCCCCCCAAATACCCCCAGCCTCCCTCCCAATTATCCCCAGCCCCCCCAAACACCCCCAGCCTGCCCCCCAGCCCCCCCCAACTTGCCCCACGCTCCTCTACAGCCCCCCTAAACCCCCCCCCCGGCTCCCCCCCCCCAAAAATAAACCCCCCCCCCCCCCGGCCCCACTCACCCCCCCAGCCATCCGATGACTTTCTGCATCCCCGCTGCTGCTCTGGCTCAGCCCTGGAGCCCCCCCCCGGCTGGGGGAAGCCCCTTATAACCCCACTGAAAAAGGGGGGGCCAAGGGGCGGAGGGGGGGGGGGGGCAAACAGATCAAGACCAAGGCATTCGGGTGTCCATCGCCCCCCCCTCCCCGGGTGGGGCGTGGTTTGGGGAGCCCCGCCCTCTTTTCCCGCGGGATGATGTAACACCCCGCTGGCCTTGCCCCTTTGTTTGTGTAGGGTCGCCTGGAAAAAAAAAAAAGGGGAAAAAAAAAAAAAAGGGGGGGGGTCATGTGGATGCCTAGGTCCCCTTTTTGATAAGTTGGGGGGGTCTCCAGGGGACTGGAGGGACCCCCCAAGTGTTTGGGGGGGTCCCAAAGCATGTAGACCCCCCCTCAAAGTATGTAGAACCCCCCCAAAGCATGTAGAACCCCCCCCCCAAAGTATTGGGGTGGGGGTCCCCGAGGTCTAGCCCCGCCCCCCAATGGTTGGGGGGTCCCCATAGCATGAGACAGGCCCCCCCCTTTAATAATTAAGGGGGTGCCGGAGGCCTAAGACCCCCCCCTCAAGGATTTGGGGGGGCCCCAGGGTTTCTAGACTCTCCTTAAGGGGTTTGGGGGGGCTCCCTGGGCAGCTAGGCTCCCCCCCCAAAATATTTGGGGTGGTCCCCAGGGTTTCTGGACTCTCCTTAAGGGGTTTGGGGGGGTCTCTGAGGTACATGGGACCCCCCCCGGAGAATTAAGGGGGGCCCCAAGGCACATGGGGTCCCCCTAAACATTAAGGGGGGGTCGCCAAGGCACATGGAACCCCCCCAAAGAATTAAAGGGGGGCCCCAAGGCACATGGAACCGCTCTGAGAATTAAGGGGGGGTCCCCGTGGCACATGGGACCCCCCGAAGAATTAAAGGGGGGGGCCCAAAGCACATAAGATCCATCTAAACATTAAAGGGGGGGTCCCCGAGGCACATGGGACCCCACCCCAAGAATTAAGGGGGGGGGGTCCCCAAGGCACATGGGACCCCCCCAAGAAACAAAGGGGGGAGCCCCAAGGCACATGGGGTCCCCCTAAACATTCGGGGGGGGGTTCCCTGTGGCACATGGGACCCCCCTAAAAATTAAGGGGGGGCCCCCAAGGCACATGGAACCGCTCTGAGAATTAAGGGAGGACCCCAAACCACATGAGACCCTCCTAAACATTAAGGGGGGGCCCCAAGGCACATGGGACCCCCCTAAGAATCAAAGGGGGGCCCCCAAGGCACGAGACCCCCCCCCAAAAAAATTAAATGGGCGGTCCCCGTGGCACATGGGGACCCCCCCAAGAATTAAAAGGGGGTCCCCAAGGCACACGGGACCCCCAAAAAAATTAAAGGGGGGGTCCCCGTGGCAGATGGGACCCCCAAAAAAATTAAAGGGGGGTCCCCAAGGAACATGGGACCCCCAAAAAAATTAAAGGGGGGTCCCCAAGGAACATGGGACCCCCAAAAAAATTAAAGGGGGGTCCCCAAGGAACATGGGACCCCCAAAAAAATTAAAGGGGGGTCCCCAAAGTACATGGGACCCCCCTAAGAATCAAGGGGGGGGCCCCAAGGCACATGGAATCCCCCCAAAGAATTACAGGGGGGGTCCCCGTGGCACATGGAACCCCCGCCTAAGAATTAAAGGGGGGTCCCCAAGGTACATGGGACCCCCCCAAAAAAATTAAAGGGGGGGCCCAAAGCACATAAGACCCTCCCAAACATTAAGGAGGGGTGCCCGTGACACATGGGACCCCCCCTAAACATTAAGGGGGGGGTCCCTGAAACCCCCCCCACCCACCCGAACCCCATTTCGAGCCGTTTTTACCTCATCCCACCGCCTCCGTCCCCAGCCGCGGCTTCGCAGCTCCGACCGCGGCCGCCGCCATGTTCCTCCCCCTTCCCAGAGGCTGGAAACCTTTGTGGGGCCCTGAGGGGCTTCCCCGCTCGGTTAATTAACGAGGAGGGGGATTAATTAACTAAGAGGGGGTTAATTAGAGGCGTTAAACGGCGCTTTTCCCCTCCCCTCAGGCGCTGCGGCGGCGCAGTAATGGCGGATCCCCTCCCGGCTAGAAAATGGCGGGAAGCAGCCGCGCATGCGCGGTGGGGAGAGCCGAGGGGGCGGAGCCTGCGCGGCGGCGGGGCGCGCATGCGCGGAAGCCGGAAGTGAAGCCCAAAGGGAGTGAGGGCGGAAGTGCGGGCAGGCGCCGCGCATGCGCGGTGGGGAGAAGAGGGGCCGGGCGGCTTCGCGCATGCGCAGAAGGCGGAAGTGAAGTCGAGAGGGGTGAGGGCGGAAGTGAGGGCAGAGGCCGCGCATGCGCGTTGGGGAGAAGGGGAGGCCGGTAAGTTCGCGCATGCGCAGTCGTGCGGGGAGCTTTTTGGGGTTTATGAATATTAATGAGCTTCTGTGAATATTAATTAGGGCGAATAAAAGAGGGGAGCGTGGGGTGAATGCGAGGGAGGGTTGGGGAGTATTAATGAGCGCCGGTGGCCCTGCTGGCCGTTAATGAGGCCTGGTTCATTAATATTAATGAGGATTTAGCTGTTAACGAGCGTGACGGCACTTAGCGGTGGTGAATATTAACGAGGATGGGTGTTAACGACTATTAATGGGGATTGGGGTGCGCTCGTGAGCATTTATTGCTGTCTATTTATGAATATTAATGATTATTGATGGCTAATAATAGCTATGAACGACTCTTCATTAGTATTAATGTCTCCTAATTAGCATTTTCATTGAGACATGTTAATATTCATGAGGGCCGCTGAAAGCTGGCAAGCATTAGTGGGTGTGGCTGAGCGTTAATGGTCATTAATAAGTATGAAGCAACATTAATGACTCCCTAATCAATTGATGGTATTATTTCTAATCAATTATTTCAAAATTGTCCTCATTTGGGGTTTTTTTCATCATTAATTACATTAATTAGAGATTTGGGGCCGATTTTTAGGGATTTTTTTGGCCAAAATTAGGGATTTTTTTTTTTTTGGTGCTCGTTTGGGAACGTCAGCCCTTTTTTGGGGCTGTTTCCGGCATTAACGGGATTCTTAATAACCTTAATAATCTTAATAATCACTAATTAATTTCCGTAGGCCGGGGCATTTTTCCAAATTTTCCACCTTTTGCGGGTTTGACCCGTTTTGGGGTGGTAAAGGGGAATTTTGGGTCTGGCCCCCCACCCCGCTGAAGCTCTTCCCCAGGAAACCCCTAATTGGTCCTTCGTTAGGGAAAATTTGGGGTGAAAAAGTACAATTTAGGGGAATTTGGGGAGAACGGGGTTTAAAAAGTACAGAATTGGGGAAATTTGGGGAATTGGGGAAAATTTGGGGAAATTTGGGGAGAATTGGGGAAAATTTGGGGAAATTTGGGGAGAACTGGGGAAATTTGGGGAGAATTGGGGAAGAATTTGGGGAAAATTAGGGGAAATCTGGGAAAATTTGGGGAGACTGGGGGGACATTGGGGAAAATTAGGGCAAATTTGGGCAAATTCAGGGAAAAGCAAGAAAAGTTGGGGAAATATGAGGGAGAAATAGGAGAAATTGTGAGGAAATAAAGGGAAAATTGGGGAAAAATTAGGGGAGATGCAAAAATTAGGGCGGAATTGGGGGAAATTGGGTGAAAATAAGGAAAATCGGGAGAAATTGGGGAATAAATTGGAATTAGGGGAAAATAGGGATAAATTAAGGGAAATATTGGGGAAATTAAGGGAAAATTAGGGGAAATCAGGGGGAATTGGGGAAAAAACAGGGGAAATTGGGGGAAATAAGAAAAGCCAGGGAAAATTAGGCAGAAATTTGGAGAAATTAGTTGGAATTAGGGGAAATGAAGGATAAACTTGGGGAAAATTAGGAGAAATCAGGGAAATTTGGGGGAAATTAGGGGGAGTTGGGGCAAATTTGGGGAAATTGGGGAAAATAAGACACTTTTGGGGGAATTTCTGGAAATTTAGGGGCGTGTAGGAGAAATCAGGGGAAAATTGGGGCAAATTTGGGGAGATCAGGGAAAATTCAGGGCGAATAAGGGGAAATTTGTGTGAAAAAGGGCAGATTGCGGAAAATTGGGGAGAATTAGGGGAAATTGGGGAAAATGGGAAAAGTTAGGGGAAAACTAGGGGAATATAGGGGGAAAATAGGGGAAATGGGGGGGGGAATTGCAGGCAAATTAGCAAAAATTAGGAAAATAAGGGAAAACCAGAGGAAATTGGGGGAAAAAAAAGAAAAATTAGGGGACTGTAGGGGAAAATCAGGGGAAATGGGGGGAATTGTGGGCAGATTAGCCAAATTTGGGAAAATAAGGGATAACCAGAGGAAATTGGGGGGAAATAAGAAAATCTAGGGGAAGAATGGGGGAAAAATAGGGGAAATGGAGGGGGAAATCAGCAAAATTGGGGAAAATTGGAGGGAAACAGGGAAATCAGTGGAAATTGGGGAAAATCGGAGGAAATTGGGGGAAACTGGGGGAAATCAGAGGAAATTAGGGAAAGTTGGAGGAAATTGGGGGAAACTGGGGTAAATCAGAGGAAATTGGGAAAAATCTGAGGAAATTGGGGGAAACTGGGGTAAATCAGAGGAAATTGGGGAAAATCGGAGGAAGTTGGGGGAAACGGGTAAATCAGTGGAAATAATTGGGGAAAATTTGAGGAAATTGGGGGAAATCAGGGGGAAATTGGGGGAAATTTGGGGAAAAACCCGGAAAACTGGGGGCAAATGGGGAAATTTGGCCGCCCGGGTGCCCCCCGGGGTGGGGGATGGGGGCACTCCCGCCCCCCCGCCCCCCCCCAGGTTATTCTTAGGTGAGTTTCGGGGTGGGGGGGTGGGGGGATCTATAGGGCCAGCCCCATATATGGCCACGGGGCGAAGGTGCCCCCCGGCCCCACTGGCGTCACGAGCCGATCGGGTGTCGGGGGGGGTCCCAAAAATATCCCATTGTGGGGGGAGGGGGGGGCCCCACCTGTCCTTTGTCTGTCTGTCCCCTCCCCCCCACCCCGGGCCTTTTGTCTTGCCTCATCCATCCCATAATAAACCCGGGGGGGGGCTATAGGGGGGCCCTATGGGGCTGGGGGGGGTTCTATGGGGCTGGGGGGGGTCTAGAGGGGGAGATATGGGGGGGCCTATGGGGCTGGGGGGGAGCTATAGGGGTCCTATAGGGGAAATATGGGGGTCCTATGGGGTTGGGGGGGATCCTATGGGGCTGGGGGGGGTCCTATGGGGGAGATGGGGAGATACGGGGGTCCTATGGGGCTGGGGGGGGGGTCTATGGGGCTGGGGGGGGGCTATGGGGGGAGATATGGGGGTCCTATGGGGCTGGGGGGGCTATGGGGGTCCTATAGGGGAAATATTGGGGTCCTATGGGGCTGGGGGGGGCTATGGGGGTCCTATGGGGGAGATATGGGGGTCCTATGGGGCTGGGGGGGTCCTATGGGGCTGGGGAGATTCTATGGGGCTGGGGGGGAGCTATAGGGGTCCTATAGGGGAAATATGGGGGTCCTATGGGGCTGGGGGGCATTCTGCGGGGCTGGGGGGGGGTCCTATGGGGCTGGGGGGTCCTATGGGGCTGGGGGGGGGCCCTATAGATCTATGGGGGGTCCCTGTGTCCCCACGGGGCGGTGGGGTGGCCTTGAGGTGGCCTCATCCGTGTCTCCCCCCCCCCCCCCCCGTGGGTGACGTGGTTGGGGGGGGGGAGGGGGGATATAAGGGGGATCCCCCCGGGCGGTGCCCGCAGACCCACGGGCAGGTGGGGCAGGGGGGGACTGGGGGCACTGGGAGGGACTGGGGGGGAACTGGGAGGGTCGAGGGGGGAACTGGGAGGGACTGGGAGGGACTGGGGGAGGGCACTGCGGAAATCCTGGGGGATACTGGGACATACTGGACGGTACCAGGGGGGTTACTGGGGAAGTACTGGTGGGGCTTGGGGGGGGGATGCTGGGACATACTGGGACATACTGGGACATACTGGGACATACTGGTTGTGTCCCGGACCAGCACCAGAGACTCCCGAGTCAGCACCGTGTGTCCTCCCCGCCCCTGAGACCACAGAGAGAGGTGGGGCTGGGCACTGGGAGCACTGGGAGGGAACTGGGAGGGAACTGGGAGGGAACTGGGAGGGACTGGGAGGGAACTGGGGGGCACCGGGAGGGGTCTATGGGGGAACTGGGGGGCACCGGGAGGGGTCTATGGGGGAACTGGGGGGCACCGGCAGGGACTGGGAGATACTGGGAGGAACTGGGAGGGAACTGGGAAGGACTGGGAGGGGTCTATGGGGGAACTGGGGGGAACTGGGAGGGCACTGGGAGGGACTGGGAGGGATGGGGTGGTACTGGTGGGTACTGGGAGGTGCTGGGGTGGGTTAAAGAGCAGGCGCCATAAGGTGCTGGGGAAACTGGGCTGAACTGGGGAGGAACTGGGAGCACTGGGGAGGAACTTGGAATGGGGATGGGGAGCAACCGGGAGGAACTGGGAGCACTGGGGAGGAACGGGAGATGATGGGACCGCCAAGGAAGGACTTGGGGTGGGGTCAACTGGGAAGGAACTGGGTAAACTGGGAAGGAACTGGGAGAACTAGGAAGGAACTGGGAGCATTGGGGAGGGCCTTGGGATGGGGATGGGTCAGTCAACTGGGGAGGAACTGGGAGAACTGGGGAGGAACTGGGAGAACTGGGGAGGAACTGGGAAAAGTCTTGGGTGATGGACTCGGGCTGGAGATGGGTCAACCAAGGGGAACTGGGAGAACTGGAGAAGGCTGGGTGATGATGGGCCCACCAAGGAAGGACTATGATGGGGTCAACTGGGGAGGGACTGGGAGCACTGGGGAGGGACTGGGAGAACTGGGGAGGAACTGGGAAAAGTCTTGGGAGATGGACTCGGGCTGGAGATGGGTCAGCCAGGGGGAACTGGGAGAACTGGAGATAGTGGGTCCACCAGGGAAGGACTTGGGATGGGGTCAACTGGGGAGGGACTGGGAGCACTGGGGAGGGACTGGGAGCACTGGGGAGGGACTGGGAGAACTGGGGAGGGACTGGGAACACTGGGAAGGAACTGGGAGCACTGGGAGGGAAGGGAGAAGGGTTGGGAGATGGACTCAGGCTGGAGATGGGTCAACCGGGGGAACTGGGAGAACTGGAGATGGTGGGTCCACCAGGGAAGGACTTGGGATGGGGTCAACTGGGGAGGGACTTGGAGCACTGGGGAGGGACTGGGAGAACTGGGGAGGGACTGGGAACACTGGGAAGGAACTGAGAGCACTGGGGAGGAAGGGAGAAGCGTTGGGAGATGGACTCGGGCCAGAGATGGGTCAACTACGGAGAACGGGAGAAGACCGGGCAATGATGGGCCCACCGAGGACTTGGGATGGGGTCAACTGGGAAGGAACTGGGAGAACTGGGAGGGTCTGAGGGCCCCCCCCTGCCCCGCCCAGCGCCGCCATGCCCAACGTGGAGATGGCCGAATTCGGGGAGGCGGCCCCGTACCTCCGCAAATCGGAGAAGGAGAGGTTGGCAGCCCAGACCCGCCCCTTCGACCTGAAGAAGGACATCTTCGTCCCCGACGAGAAGGAGGAGTTCGTCAAGGCCACCATCGTCACCCGCGAGGGCGCCAAGATCACCGCCGAGACCGAGCACGGCAAGGTCGGGGCAGGGGCGGGCGGGAGGGGGGGCGTGGCCCGGCCACCGCCACGATCCCGGGACCCCAAAATGGTGTCTCCGTCACACCTGGAACACCTAGAACCCATCCCACCTTCTCTAGAAGCCAGGAAATATCTAGATCCCAGCCCACCTTCTCCAGCACCCAAGGGACATCTAGAACTTCTCCAGCACCCAAGGGACACCCAGACCCCACAACCATCTTCTTGATCACTTGAGGGACACCCACACCTTCCCCAGCACCCAAGGGACACCCAGACCCCAACCCACCTTCTCCAGCACCCCAGGGACACCTAGATGTTCTCCAGCACCCAAGGGACACCTAGACCTTCCCCAGCACCCAAAGGACACCCAGACCCCAACCCACCTTCTCCAGCACCCAAGGGGCACCTACATGTTCTCTAGCACCCAAGGGACACCTAGAACTTCTCCAGCACCCAAGGCACACCCAGACCCCAACCCATCTTCTCCAGCACCCCAGCGACACCCAGACGTTCTCTAGCACCCAAGGGACACCTAGACCCCAACCGACCTTCTCCAGCACCCAAGGGACACCCAGACCCCAACTCCCAGCCCTATGGGTGGGGGGCAAGTCCTTGCCCCGCCCCCCCCGCCGCACCCCATGACGTCCTCCTCCCCCCGAGCAGACGGTGACGGTGAAGGAGGACCAGATCATGCAGCAGAACCCCCCCAAGTTCGACAAGATCGAGGACATGGCCATGCTGACCTTCCTCCACGAGCCCGCCGTCCTCTACAACCTCAAGGAGCGCTACGCCGCCTGGATGATCTACGTGAGCCTTCCCACAAGCCCCTGGGGCACCTGGGAATGGGGCGGGGCTTTCTCCATAGCCTAGGGGCTGGATGGAAGCTGGTGACCCTTCCCTAAAGCTCTTGGGGGACCTAGAACTGGATGGTCCTTCCCGAAAGTCTATGGGTCACCTAGAACCTGGTGTGGCTGCCCCATGGACTTTGGGCCACCTAGAACCTGGTGGCCCTTCTCCAGATCCCCGTGGGCCACCCAGAGCCAAGACGTCCCAATCCAAGACCCCATGGGCCACCCAAACCCAAAATGTCCCATTCCTGGACCCAAGATGTCCCATCCCTGGACACCAAGGGCCACCCAGAGCCAAGATGTCCCATCCGTGGAGCCAAGATGTCCCAACCCAAGACCCCAAGGGCCACCCAGACCTAAGATGTCCCAACTCTGGACCCAAGATGTCCCATCCCTGGACACCAAGGGCCACCCAGAGCCAAAATGTCCCAACCCCAGGCCCCATGGGCCACCCAAAACCAAGATGTCCCATCCCTGGACCCAAGATGACCCATGCCCAGACCCCTCAAGCCACCCAGAGCCAAGATGTCCCATCCCAAGACCCCAAGGGCCACCCAATCCCAGGATGTCCCATCCCTGGACCCAAGATGTCCCAACCCTCAACCCCTCAAGCCACCCAAAGCCAAGATGTCCCAACCCAAGACACCAAAGGCCACCCAGACTCAAGATGTCCCAATCCCTGGACCCCAAGGGCCCCCCAAAACCAAAATGTGCCAACCCCAGACCCCAAGGGCCACCCAAACCCAAAATGTCCCATCCCAAGACCCCAAGGGCCACCCAGTCCCAAGATGTCCCATCCCAAGACCCAAGATGTCCCAACCCCAGACCCCTCAAGCCACCCAGACCCAAGATGTCCCAACTCTGGACCCAAGATGTCCCATCCCTGCACACAAGATGTCCCAACCCAAGACCCCAAGGGCCACCCAAACCCAAAATGTCCCATTCCTGGACCCAAGATGTCCCATCCCTGGACACCAAGGGCCACCCGGAGCCAAGATGTCCCATTCCAAGACCCCAAGGGCCACCCAGACCTAAGGTGTCCCAACTCTGGACCCAAGATGTCCCATCCCAAGACCCCAAAAGCCACCCAAACCCAGGATGTCCCATCCCCACCCCCCTCGGGCCACCCCGACCCGGGACGTCCCCTCCTGGTGGGGTGGCACCCGGTGGCCCTGACCCCCCCGCCCCTTCTCCAGACCTACTCGGGGCTCTTCTGCGTGACGGTCAACCCCTACAAGTGGTTGCCCGTCTACAACGCCGAGGTGGTGGCCGCCTACCGGGGCAAGAAACGGAGTGAAGCTCCGCCCCACATCTTCTCCATCTCCGACAACGCCTACCAGAACATGCTGACGGGTAGGGACCTCCCGCCGCGCCCCCAGGACTGCTCCCACGTGGGGCAGATGTGGGGTGGGAGATGTGGGGCGGAGCCGAGGCGGGTTTCGGAACCTCACGCTTGTCCTCCTCGCCCCACCAGATCGGGAGAACCAGTCCATCCTCATCACGTGAGTGACCTCAGCCCTAAATGTCGTATTAGCCCCGCCCACAGCCAAGCCCCTCCTACTTGGGGCACACCCCTCCCTTCTCCCCACCGGAGCCGCGCCCACCGGCACAGCCAATCCACTTCTTCCCACCTGGACTTGCCTGCGGAGGTCCATAGTCCACCTACTGCAAGCCCCACCCCCTTCCCAGCGAGGCCCCGCCCCTAGCGCCACAGCCCCGCCTCCCAGCACCCACGCCTCACTCTCATTGGCTGCCCCCAGCGGAGAATCCGGGGCGGGGAAGACGGTGAACACCAAGAGGGTCATCCAGTACTTCGCCGTCATCGCCGCCATCGGCGACCGTGGCAAGAAGGAGACGGGGACGCCCGGCAAGGTGAGGGCGGGGGGGGGGCACTGGTGACTGGCCACTGCTCTTACACCCGCCCACCTGCCCAAACAACCAACCAACCAGCCACCCACCCAACCATCCATCCATCCAAGCACCCAACCAACGACCCAACGTCCCAACCAACCAGCCACCCACCCAACCAGCCACCCAACCACCCAACCAAGCATCCAACCACCCAACCACCCAACCAACTAACCAACCACCCAAGCACCCAACCAACCACCCAAGCACCCAACCAACTAGCCAACCACTCAACCGCCCACCAAACCACCCAACCAACGATCCAACTACCCACCCAACCATCCAACCACCCAACCAACCACCCAACCAACCATCCAAGCACCCAACCAACCATCCAAGCACCCAACCAACCATCCAAGCACCCAACCAACGACCCAACCACCCAACCAACCATCCAAGCACCCAACCAACTAACCAACTACCCAAGCACGCAACAAACCACCCGACCAATGATCCAAGCACCCAACCAACTAACCAACCACTCAACCGCCCACCAAACCACCCAACCAACGACCCAACCAACGACCCAACCAACCATCCCAGCACCCAGCCAACCACCCAAGCACCCAACCAACCACCCAACCAACCATCCAACCACCCAGCCAACCACTCAAGCATCCAACCACCCAACCATCCAAGCACCCAACTAACTAACCAACCACCCAAGCACCCAACAAACCACCCGACCAACCACCCAAGCACCCAACCACCCACCCACTGAACCAACCACCCAACCATCCAACCACCCAAGCCCCCAACCAACCACCCAACCAACCACCCAACCAACCACCCAACCATCCAACCACCCAACCAACCACCCAACCAACCACCCAAGCACCCACTGAACCAACCAACCAACCACCCACCCAACCAACCACCCACCCACCCAATCATCTCACCATCCAAGCACCCACCCACCCACGGCATCGACCCACCTCTCCATCCACCCCCACCCCCCCCCCCCCCACCGTGACAGCCCCACCCCCATCGGCCGCGTGTCCCGCCCCCCCCATCACCAGGGCACGCTGGAGGACCAGATCATCCAGGCCAACCCCGCCCTGGAGGCCTTCGGCAACGCCAAGACCGTCCGCAACGACAACTCGTCCCGATTCGTGAGTGGGGCAGGGTCTACAGGGCGGGGTCTATGACGGGGCGGGGTCGACGGGGCGGGGCTCGCTGGCGGAAGGTGGCCGCCTCCATCTCGCGCCGCCGCTCTCCCAGGGCAAGTTCATCCGGATCCACTTCGGGGCCACCGGGAAGTTGGCGTCGGCCGACATCGAGACCTGTGAGTGGGTGGAGGAGGACGTCCGGTTGGCTGTCGTCCGTCCGTCCGTCCGTCTCCTCCTCCCAACCCCGCCCACCTCCTCTCCATCCCCGCCCCAGACCTCCTGGAGAAGTCCCGCGTCATCTTCCAGCTGAAGGCTGAGAGGAACTACCACATCTTCTACCAGATCCTCTCCAACAAGAAGCCGGAGCTGCTGGGTGAGTCACATTCCCGCCCTCCCTGTGGACACCTGACCCCGCCCCCTTTCCCACCCCGCCCTGGGGCGGCTTCCTGCCCATCCCGACCCCGTCTTCTCCTGGCAGACATGATGCTGGTGACCAACAACCCCTACGACTACGCCTTCATCTCCCAAGGAGAGACCACCGTGCCGTCCATCGACGACGCCGAGGAGCTCCTGGCCACCGACGTGAGCCGGGGGGCAACCGGGGGGCGGGCAGGGCGGTTGCCGGGAGAAGACCTCGCCCCACGGTTTCTCCCCCGCAGAGCGCTTTCGACGTCCTGGGCTTCACCCAAGAGGAGAAGAACTCCATCTACAAGCTGACGGGCGCCATCATGCACTTCGGCAACATGAAGTTCAAGCAGAAGCAACGGGAGGAGCAGGCGGAGCCGGACGGCACCGAAGGTGGGGGTCCAATCGGGGTCGAGGGGCGGGAATCGGGGGGAAGCGCGCGGTCCTCCGGGTTCACGTCTTCTCCTCTGCGTCCTCAGAGGCCGACAAGTCGGCCTACCTGATGGGGCTGAACTCGGCCGATCTCCTCAAGGGGTTGTGCCACCCTCGGGTGAAGGTGGGCAACGAGTACGTCACCAAGGGGCAGAATGTCCAGCAGGTGAGGAGGACGTCGCCAAATCTTCCTCCTTTCGGGGCGGCACGGTGCCATCCCGGGCGAGGAGGACACCGAGAACCGCCTCTCACCGCCGGGACGTCCCTTTTCCAGGTGATTTACGCCGTCGGGGCGTTGGCCAAGGCCGTCTACGAGAAGATGTTCAACTGGATGGTGACCAGGATCAACAACTCGCTGGAGACCAAGCAGCCGCGTCAGTACTTCATCGGCGTGCTGGACATCGCCGGCTTCGAGATCTTCGACGTGAGGCTTGGTTGACCTCGTTGCGTTGACCCCGTTGGGTGTTGAGTTGATCCCGTTGACCCCACTGGGCGTTCGGTTGACCCCATTGGGTGTTGTGGTGACCCCGTTGATCCCATTGGGTGTTGCGCTGACTCCATTGGGTGTTGAGTCGACGCTGTTGACCCCGTTGGGCGTTCCGTTGACCCCATTGGGTGTTGAGGTGACCCCGTTGATCCCATTGGGTGTTCCATTGACCCCATTGGGTGTTCAGGTGACCCCGTTGATCCTGTTGGGTGTCGTGTTGACCGCATTGGGTGTTCACTTGACCCCATTGGGTGTTGAGTTGATCCCGTTGACCCTGTTGGGCGTTCAGTTGACCCCATTGCGTGTTGTGGTGATCCTGTTGACCCCGTTGGGTGTTGCATTGACCCCATTGGGTGTTGAGGTGACCCCGTTGATCCCGTTGGGTGTTGCCTTGATCCCATTGGGTGTTGCCTTGATCCCATTGGGTGTTCAGTTCACCCCGTTGGGTGTTGAGGTGACCCTATTGATCCCGTTGGGTGTTGCGTTGACCCCATTGGGTGTTCAGTTGACCCCGTTGGGTGTTGAGGTGACCCCATTGATCCCGTTGGGTGTTGCGGTGACCCCATTGGGTGTTGCGGTGACCCCGTTGATCCCATTGGGCGACACGTTGACCCTCTGGGCCGTCCCCTCCCTCCAGTTCAACAGCTTCGAGCAGCTCTGCATCAACTTCACCAACGAGAAGCTGCAGCAGTTCTTCAACCACCACATGTTCGTGCTGGAGCAGGAGGAGTACAAGAAGGAGGGGATCGAGTGGGAGTTCATCGACTTCGGCATGGACCTCCAGGCCTGCATCGACCTCATCGAGAAGGTACCACCTCCCCCCGGGCCTCCTGGGGGCGGAGGGGGCTCCCGGAGAAGGATCCTTCCCATTGGAGCTCGCCAGGGACCCCGACGGCGGCCAATTGGGTGGCGCTCGGCGTCCTCCGTGGCCGACGAGGTCATCTCCTCCCCAGCCCATGGGGATCATGTCCATCCTGGAGGAGGAGTGCATGTTCCCCAAGGCCACGGACATGACCTTCAAGGCCAAACTCTTTGACAACCACCTGGGCAAGTCGGCCAACTTTGGGAAGCCGCGCAACATCAAAGGGAAGCCGGAGGCCCACTTCGCCCTCATCCACTACGCCGGCACGGTGGACTACAACATCATCGGGTGGTTGCAGAAGAACAAGGACCCCCTCAACGAGACGGTGGTGGGGCTCTACCAGAAGTCGGCCCTCAAGCTCTTGGCCAACCTCTTCGCCAACTACGCCGGGGCTGACGCGCGTAAGGGGCATCCCCTTCCCGAGCGCCCAGGGTTCTTCCCCTCCCGTCCTTGACGTGTCCCATCTTTTCTTCTTCCCCAACAGCCATGGAGAAGGGGAAAGGAGCCAAGAAGAAAGGTTCCTCCTTCCAGACGGTCTCCGCCCTGCACCGGGTGAGGGTCCGGGGGTTAATGGTGGACCCCGGGGTGTGCTGGGGGTGGCCGACACGTGGTAACCCTTGGCTGGGCTCTTCGTTCCCTCCGTCATCTCCTTCTCCACCCACCAGGAGAACCTCAACAAGCTGATGACCAACCTGCGCTCCACCCACCCCCACTTCGTCCGCTGCATCATCCCCAACGAGACCAAGTCTCCCGGTGAGCCAGTCCCCAAGGCTTGATCCGAGAGGGTGGGGCCAAACCCAGGGACCCTGGCCAATGGGGAGCAGCGCCGTGGGGCAGGCCTTGACCCACCGCTCATGATGACACACCCCCCCCTCCCCCCAACTAGGTGTGATGAACAACCCCCTGGTGATGCACCAGCTCCGCTGCAACGGGGTGCTGGAGGGCATCCGCATCTGCCGCAAGGGCTTCCCCAACCGCATCCTCTACGGGGACTTCCGCCAGCGGTAGTAGACGTGGACCGTGGGGCGCGGGGAGGGGGCGGACAACCCCGCCGGGGCTGATTCGGGGCCCGTCCCGCCCCCAGGTACCGCATCCTGAACCCGGCGGCCATCCCCGAGGGGCAGTTCATCGACAGCCGCAAGGGCGCCGAGAAGCTCCTGGGGTCCCTTGACATCGACCACAACCAGTACAAGTTCGGGCACACCAAGGTGAGGTCGCGTGGTCTCCCCGAGGGCTCGGGGACATCCCGGTCCCACCATCCCCGTGTCCACCTGAGCTTCCTCCATCCACCCACCCTCTACCGACCCACCAAACCCCCCCCCACTGACCTGTAGCACTGACCTTCATCTCTCCTCGAAGGTCTTCTTCAAGGCCGGGCTGCTGGGGCTGCTGGAGGAGATGCGGGACGAGCGCCTGGCCCGCATCATGACCCGCTTGCAGGCCCAAGTCCGCGGTTTCCTCTCCCGCCAGGAGTTCAAGAAGATCCTGGAACGCCGGTGGGCGGTGGGGCGGCGGCGGCGGCGGGGTCCACGTTGGGCGGGAGTCCCCCGGTGACCCCCCCCCGTCTTGCTGTGCCCCACTCAGGGACTCGCTGCTGGTGATCCAGTGGAACGTCAGGGCCTTCATGGGGGTGAAGAACTGGCCGTGGATGAAGCTCTACTTCAAGATCAAGCCCTTGCTGAAGAGCGCCGAGACGGAGAAGGAGATGCAGGTGGGGCAGGGATGGACGGAGAGGGCGGGAGGAAGAGCGGGTGGGCGGACGGAGAGGTGGAGGGGTACGCCGGGAGGACGCGAGGTTTACAGGGGACCTTCGTGCCTCCCCCAGACCATGAAGGAGGAGTTTGGGCGGCTGAAGGAGGCCCTGGAGAAGTCGGAGGCCCGGCGGAAGGAGCTGGAGGAGAAGATGGTGTCCATGCTGCAGGAGAAGAACGACCTCCAGCTCCAAGTGCAGGCCGTGAGTGGCGGAGATGGCCCCAGCCCGTCCCTCCTCCTTCCTTCCCCCTCCCACCCACCTTCCCCCTTTCCAGGAGCAAGACAACCTCGCCGACGCCGAGGAGCGCTGCGACCAGCTGATCAAGAACAAGATCCAGCTGGAGGCCAAGGTGAAGGAGCTGACGGAGCGGCTGGAGGACGAGGAGGAGATGAACGCCGAGCTGACGGCCAAGAAGAGGAAGCTGGAGGACGAGTGCTCGGAGCTGAAGAAGGACATCGATGACCTGGAGTTGTCTTTGGCCAAGGTGGAGAAGGAGAAACACGCCACCGAGAACAAGGTGAGGGCGGGGAGAAGCCTCGACCCCGAGCTGAGGGGACTCCAGTCAACTCAGCCTGGTTGGGTTGGGAAGACTCAAGGCTCGTTGGGTTGGGAAGACCCAAAGCTGGTTGGGTTGGGCTACATCAAGAAGCCCCAAGGCGGGTTGGGTCATGAAGACCCAAGGCTGGTTGGGAAGACCCAAGACTGGTTGGTTTGGGAAGACCCAAGGCTCGTTGGGTTGGGTCATGAAGATCCAAGGCTGGTTGGGTTGGGAAGACCCAAGGCTCGTTGGGTTGGGTTGGGAAGACCCAAGGCTGGTTGGGTTGGGAAGACCCAAGGCTGGTTGGGTTGCGTCACCAAGACCCAAGGCTGGTTTGGTTGGGTTGGGAAGACCCAAGGCTGGTTGGGTTGGGAAGACCCAAGGCTGGTTGGGTTCTCCTGCGTCTCCTGACTTAGGCCCAGCTCAACCAAGAGCGAGAACGACCTCCTCCCTCCTGCCCTACCTCCGGCACCGAGCTGGAGGCCTGATGTTTCTCCTCCTGCAGGTCAAGAACCTCACCGAGGAGATGGCTGGGCTGGACGAGATCATCGTCAAGCTGACGAAGGAGAAGAAGGCCCTGCAGGAAGCTCACCAGCAAGCGCTGGACGACCTGCAGGCGGAGGAAGACAAGGTCAACACCTTGACGAAGGCCAAAGTCAAGCTGGAGCAGCAAGTGGACGACGTGAGTCCCGTCCCGCCCGCAGCTGGTCCCGCGGGGGGCGAAGGTCCTGCCGGGGTGGGTGTTTTGGGGGCTGACGGGGGGGGCGGTCTCTGCCTCGCTCGCAGCTGGAGAGCTCGCTGGAGCAGGAGAAGAAGATCCGGATGGACCTGGAACGGGCCAAGAGGAAGCTGGAAGGCGACTTGAAGCTGGCGCAGGAGAGCATCATGGACCTGGAGAACGACAAGCAGCAATTGGATGAAAGGCTGAAGAAGTAGGGCCCCCTCCCACCCCGCTCATCCTTTACCCATAATCCCGCTCTCTGCCGAGAACCCGGGAGCGCGACGCGTTGGCGTTTCTCCCCCCGCCCAGGAAAGACTTTGAGCTCAACGCGCTCAACGCCAGAATCGAGGACGAGCAAGCGATCGCCGCCCAGCTCCAGAAGAAGCTGAAGGAGCTTCAGGTGAGGCGGAGGAAGGGGCGGGGGCAGCTTGTGGGCCAATCGGGAGGAGGGGCTGGTCCTCCCCCTTTTCTTCTTCCCACCTTTTCGAGAAGGACCTAGAGCGGCAACGCCGCCCACCCCAGGTCTGGAGCTCAAGGCACGTCCCTTCATCCAGCCCCTCCCCGTGATTTATCGCCTCAAAACGACTCACGGGTTGCCGGGCGGGTTGTCTTTGGGGTGGGGGTGAGCTGAACCAATGGGGCTGGAGCACTCGGGGTTGGTGGGGTTGCTCGAGGAGGGTCACGTGAGCTGAGCAGACCGTCTGGGTTGGATCACGTTGACTCTAATGTCCTCGGAGAAGGTTGCGCTGAGCAGCTCAAGGGTTGGTTGAGCTGAATGTCCTCAAGACTGGTTGAGTTGAAGAGTCTCCCGTTGGTTGGGTTGACTTTAGTTGACTTGAAGAGTCTGTAGCTGGTTGGGTTGAGTTGAAGAGTCTCCAGCTGTTGGGTCGAGCTGCATTGAGTTGAAGAGTCTACAGCTGGTTGGGGTGGGTTGAAGAGTCTCCAAGCTGTTGGGTTGACTTGAGTTGGGTTGAAGAGTCTCCAGCCAGTTGGGCTGACTTGAGAGGAAGAGTCTCCAGCTGGTTGGGTTGAGTTGACTTGAGTTGAAGAGTATCCAGCCAGTTGGGTTGAAGAGTCTCCAGCCAGTTGGGTTGAAGAGTGTCCAACTGGTTAGGCTGAGTTGAAGAGTCTCCAATCTGTTGCGTTGACTTGAGTTGGGTTGAAGAGTCTCTAGCTTGTTGGGCTGACTTGAGAGGAAGTCTCCAGCTGGTTGGGTTGAGTTGAAGAGTCTCCAGCCTGTTGGGTTGACCTGCGTTGAGTTGAAGAATATCCAGCTACTTGGGTTGAAGAGTCTCCAGCTGGTTGGGTTGAGTTGAAGACTCTCTAGCTGGTTGGGTTGAAGAGTCAACAGCTGGTTGGGTTGACTTGGGTTGAGTTGAAGAGTCTCCAGCCAGTTGGGTTGACCTGAGTTGGGTTGAAGAGTCTCCAGCTGGTTGGGTTGAAGAGTCTCCAGCCGGTTGGGTTGAGCTGTGTTGAGTTGAAGAGTCTCCAGCCTGTTGGGTTGACCTGAGTTGGGTTGAAGAGTCTCCAGCTGGTTGGGTTGAAGAGTCTCCAGCCGGTTGGGTTGAGTCAAGTGGATGAGTTGGGCAGAGTCGAGCCCGACAACGGTGTCCCTGTCCCCGGACCGCAGGCGCGGATCGAGGAGCTGGAGGAGGAGCTGGAGGCGGAGCGGACGGGCAGGGCCAAGGTGGAGAAGCTGCGCTCGGACCTGTCGCGGGAGCTGGAGGAGATCAGCGAGCGGCTGGAGGAGGCGGGCGGCGCCACCTCGGTGCAGATCGAGCTCAACAAGAAGCGGGAGGCGGAGTTCCAGAAGATGCGGCGGGACCTGGAGGAGGCCACGCTGCAGCACGAGGCCACGGCCGCCGCGCTGCGCAAGAAGCACGCCGACAGCGTGGCCGAGCTCAGCGAGCAGATCGACAACCTGCAGCGCGTCAAGCAGAAGCTGGAGAAGGAGAAGAGCGAGCTCAAGCTGGAGCTGGACGACGTCGGCTCCAACATGGAGCAGCTGATCAAGGCCAAGGTAGGAGTTGGGTCTCCAGCCGTGAAGGGACAACTCTTCCCTCGCTCTCCCTACGTCCCCTTCCATCTTCCTGCCCTTCCTGTCTCCAGGCCAACCTGGAGAAGATGTGCCGCACCATGGAAGACCAGATGAACGAGCACCGGACCAAGTCCGAAGAGGCTCAACGCATGGTCAACGACCTCACCACCCAACGGGCCAAGCTGCAGACGGAGAACGGTGAGGGCCTCGCTCTTCCCCGTCCCAATCGCCAATCCCGTGGCCAGCGGGGCGGCTTTGGGGTCTCTCCAGCCAGTGATTGTCCACCTTTCCACCCCGCAGGCGAGCTCTCCAGGCAGCTGGAGGAGAAGGAAGCCTTCATCAACCAGCTGACGCGAGGGAAACTCACCTACACCCAGCAGCTGGAGGACCTCAAGAGGCAGCTGGAGGAGGAGGCCAAGGTAGGGCTTCATTGGGGAGGTCGGTGGGGCTGGAAGACGCCCCCAAAATCAAGGCTGAGGTTGGTTTGGGACTGGGGCGCCGCGTGAGCCTGTCCTCCGGGTGGGAGACAACGACTTGAGGGTCCTCGGGAAGTTTGGTGGGGTTGGTGGGTCTTCAAGGAGGTTGGTTGGGTTGGTTCAGAGGAGGTTGGGTGGGTCTAAAGAAGGTTGGGTCGGTCTCGCGGAGTTTGGGTGGGTCTACAGAAGGTCTACGAAAGGTTGGGTTGGTCCCGAGGCGGTCGGGTGGGTCTACGGAAGGTCTATGGAAGGTTGGGTTGGTCCCGAGGAGGTTGGGTTAGGGTCTACAGAAGGTTGGGGAGATGAAGACCAGCTCTTAGTGGCTTGGAGAACCCCAAGAGGGCTCCAGTTGACGTGGACCCAACGGTCCCACCTTCTCCTCGCCCTCCCCCCCCAGGCCAAGAACGCGCTGGCCCACGCTCTCCAGTCGGCCCGGCACGACTGCGACCTGCTGCGGGAGCAGTACGAGGAGGAGACGGAGGCCAAGGCCGAGCTCCAGCGCTCGCTCTCCAAGGCCAACTCCGAGGTGGCGCAGTGGCGGACCAAGTACGAGACGGACGCCATCCAGCGCACCGAGGAGCTGGAGGAGGCCAAGTGAGTCACCTCCCCACGGGTGCTGAGGCTCTCCCGTGGGTGGTGGGACCCGCTCGGTCTTGCCGGCCGTCACCGCCCCTCTTCCCTCAAGCAGCCACCACCCAGGACGTTGGGCTGCTTCACGCGTGGTAGATCTAGAGCCCAATTTGTGGACTAGAAACCCATTTTGAGGAACCTAGACCGTCCGCAACCCTCACGAGTCCTACCACCGTCTTCCTCTCAAATGTCTTCGTTTTGCGGGTGACCAACCGGCTGGGCTGGTGGGGTCACACGTAGGTTTTTCCCCTCCGTCCGGCAGGAAGAAGCTGGCCCAGCGGCTGCAGGAGGCTGAGGAGGCGGTGGAGGCGGTCAACGCCAAGTGCTCCTCCCTGGAGAAGACCAAGCACCGGCTGCAGAACGAGATCGAAGACCTCATGGCGGACCTGGAGCGGTCGAACGCGGCGGCCGCCGCCCTGGACAAGAAGCAGAGGAACTTCGACAAGGTTGGGGGCACCGAGGACGGGTGGGAGGAGGAGGAGGGTGGGAAGGGGGCGGAGAGACGTGGGGCCCGCCCATCGTACCCACCAAAGACGGGCAGGAGAAGCAGCCCAGAAGAAAGGTGGGCAACTCTCGAGGGCCGTGTTTCGGCAGAGCTTCAAGTCCCACCAGGAGATTGCTGGGGAGAGGAGGAGGAGGATGAAGAGAGGGTTCTTCATGGGGGAAGCAGCTGGTGACGGGGGTCCTGGTGATGTCCCCATAGATCTTGTCCGAGTGGAAGCAGAAGTTCGAGGAGTCGCAGACGGAGCTGGAGGCGTCGCAGAAGGAGGCCAGGTCCCTCAGCACCGAGCTCTTCAAGCTGAAGAACGCCTACGAGGAGTCGCTCGAGCACCTGGAGACCTTCAAGAGGGAGAACAAGAACCTCCAAGGTGAGACCGCGGGGCACGTCCCACCCCGCTCTTCCCCGCCGCCGTCCACGTGACCCGGCGGGATCTCCCCCGCGCAGAGGAGATCTCGGACCTGACGGAGCAGCTGGGCGCCAGCCACAAGACCATCCACGAGCTGGAGAAGGCGCGGAAGCAGCTGGACGCCGAGAAGCTGGAGCTCCAAGCCGCGCTGGAGGAGGCCGAGGTGAGCCGAGGCGCGTCCCCACGCCTCCCCGTCTCCTGCCGGTCTCCTCCGGGGTCCTCGACGTCCTCTCCGTGCCCCCCAGGCCTCTCTGGAGCACGAGGAGGGCAAGATCCTGAGGGCCCAGCTGGAGTTCAACCAGGTGAAGGCGGACTACGAGCGCAAGCTGGCCGAGAAGGACGAGGAGACGGAGCAGGCCAAGCGCAACCACCTGCGGGCGGTGGACTCGCTGCAGACCTCGCTGGACGCCGAGACCCGGAGCCGCAACGAGGCGCTGAGGCTGAAGAAGAAGATGGAGGGCGACCTCAACGAGATGGAGCTCCAGCTCGGCCACGCCAACCGCCTGGCCGCCGAGGCCCAGAAGCAAGTCAAGACCTTGCAGGGCTACCTCAAGGTACCCGTCAGACGGCCGTCCCGCGAGGAGGCGAGGCGTCGCCGTTCCCGCCGCCCCGCGGCGGCGACCCCCCCTTCCGCACCCTCCCCGCTGACCGTCGCCCCCTCCCCGCGCCGCCCGGCAGGACACGCAGCTGCAGTTGGACGACGCGGTGCGGGTCAACGAGGACCTGAAGGAGAACGTCGCCATCGCGGAGCGGAGGAACAACCTCCTGCAGTCGGAGCTGGAGGAGCTGCGGGCGGCGGTGGAGCAGAGCGAGAGGGCCCGCAAGTTGGCCGAGCAGGAGCTGATCGAGGCCAGCGAGAGGGTCCAGCTCCTCCACTCGCAGGTGAGACCTCCCGGAGCTCCCAGGAGAGAGGTCGCCTCCGACCCTGGAGAAACCGGGGGCGCGGGCGGCTGCTGGGTCGGGTCGTCGAGAGCTCCGGGCGAAGCCCCACGGCCACCTCCCGAGAGCCGCTCTGCCGTCTCCAGAACACCAGCCTCATCAACCAGAAGAAGAAGATGGAGGGCGACATCTCCCAGCTGCAGGCGGAGGTGGAAGAGGCCATCCAGGAGTGCAGGAACGCCGAGGAGAAGGCCAAGAAGGCCATCACCGACGTGAGTGCCGCGGGGGGGACCCGCGCCCGGGGGGGGGACGGAGAAGGCGCCCGGGGCCGCCTCCTCCCATCGCTTCTCTCCTCGGGCAGGCGGCCATGATGGCCGAGGAGCTGAAGAAGGAGCAGGACACCAGCGCCCACCTGGAGCGGATGAAGAAGAACATGGAGCAGACCATCAAGGACCTGCAGCTGCGGTTGGACGAGGCCGAGCAGTTGGCCCTCAAGGGGGGCAAGAAGCAGCTGCAGAAGCTGGAGGCCCGCGTCAGGGAGCTGGAGAACGAGCTGGAGGCCGAGCAGAAGCGCAACGCCGAGAGCGTCAAGGGCCTCCGCAAGTCCGAGCGGCGCGTCAAGGAGCTCAGCTACCAGGTGGAGTGCCTGGGGTGGCCCGGAAGGTCGCCCGCTGGCCCCGCGGCCACAGCGACCTACGGCCGATGCCGTAGCGTGACCTAGAAGGCGGTTGACCCGGTGGTCAGGGAGACGCGGGTTACCCAGGCCACCCACTGCCTCCATGTCTGATGCTGTAGCATGACCTAGAACATGGTTGACCTGGTGGCCAGGGGGACATGGGTTACCCAGACCACCCACTGCCTCCATGTCCGATGCCATAGCGTGACCTAGAACGCGGTTGACTCAGTGGCCACTGGACACGGGTTACCCAGACCACCCACTGCCTCCATGCCCGACCCTGTTGTATGACCTAGAACACGGTTGACGTGGTAGCCAGGGGGACACGGGTTACCCAGACCACCCACTGCCTCCATGTCCGGTGCCGCAGCATGACCTAGAACACAGGTGACCCGGTGGCCGTGAGCCCCCCAGGCCACCTCCTGCCCTCCCAGCATCCCCAGGGTCTTTGCGTGACCCAGAACCTCACGTGGGACCTCGGCAGGGCCAAGAAGCCACCTTCACCCTGGGGGTCAACCCTACCTTCTGCCCCATAGCCGAGACGACCCACAGATCTTGAGACGTTCCGCTCCACCCCCCCTAGAACATCGTTAATCATCTCCTGACCCTAATTGCTCTCGTGGTGCCCCAGAGCACGGATGGGTCTGGGTCCTGACCCACATGTGTCTCACCTGGCAGACGGAAGAGGACCGCAAGAACCTGGTCCGGCTGCAGGACCTGGTGGACAAGCTCCAGCTGAAGGTCAAGGCCTACAAGCGGCAGGCGGAGGAGGCGGTGAGCGCTGGGGGGGGCGGCCATGGGGCCACGCCCTAGGATGGAGTGGGGTGGGGCTGGGACGCAGGAGAGGGTGTGGGGAATCCCAGGGGACCTGGACATGGCGTGATCAGGGGTGGGGAGGGTGGGTCAAGGGAGAGATGGAGGGGGGGACAGAGGGATGACGGTGGGATGGATGAAGGTTGGAGGGATGGATGGAAGGTGGGAGAGATGGTTGGTTGGTTGGATGGATGGATGGAAGGTTGGATGGATGGATGGTTGAGTGGATGGTTGAATGACGGGACGGAAGGATCCAACCCGCGTTGCTTGGGTGGATGGAAGGTGGGACGGATGGACGGTTGAGTGCCTGGAAGGTGGGACAAGTGGCTAGAAGGTTGGATGGATGGATGGGTGGATGGATGGAAGAAGGTTGAGTTGATGGCTGGTTGGATGGTTGAGTGGATGGAAGGTGGGACAAGTGGCTAGAAGGATGGATGGGTGGGTGGGTGGATGCTTGGGTGTATGGCCAGAAGGTTGAGTAGATTGCTAATTGGATGGTTGAGTGGATGCGTGAGTGGATGAGGAGGTGGTTGGTTGGATGGTTGAGTGGATGGTTGGATGAGGAACTGGTTGGATGGATGGTCGGGTGGATGGTTGAGTGGATGGAAGGTGGGACAACTGGCTAGAAGGTTGGATGGATTGGTGGATGGATGGAGAGATGGGTGGACAGTTGAGTAGATGGCTGGTTGGATGGTTGATTGGATGAGGAGCTGGTTGGGTGGATGATTGGATGGTTGAGTGGATGAGGAGATGGTTGGTTGGATGATTGGGTGGATGGTTGGGTAGTGGGATGGTTGGTTGGATGAGGAGATGGTTGAGTGGATGGTTGGGCGAATGGCTGGAAGGTTGAGTAGATGGTTGGTTGGGTGGTTGATTGGCTGAGGAGATGGTTGGTTGGATGGCTTGGTGGATGGTTGGATGGATGGTTGGATGAGGAGATGGTTGGGTGGATGGATGACTGGTGGGATGGATGGGTGGATGCCTGGAAGGTTGAGTAGATGGCTGATCGGATGGTTGATTGGATGAGGAGCTGGTTGGTTGGATGGTTGGGTGGATGAAGGTGGGTTGGATGGCTGGAAGGCGGGATGCTTGGCTGGATGGCGTGACCGAGGGAACACTAAGAAGCGCAGAGAGACGGACAGCTGGACGGCCGGTAGGACAGCTGGACGGGTGGCAGGTGGGACAGACGGACGGATGGATGGGGGGCAGCCCCACCGACGCCCCCCCCAACCTCTCCGCCCCCAGGAGGAACAGGCCAACACCAACCTGGCCAAGTTCCGCAAGGCGCAGCACGAGCTGGACGAGGCGGAGGAGCGCGCCGACATCGCCGAGTCCCAGGTCAACAAGCTGCGGGCCAAGAGCCGCGACATCGGCGCCAAGGTGGGACCTTCCCCCTGCCCCACGGCTGCCCCACGGCCGCCCCACGGCTGCCCCACGGCCGCGTCCTCACCCCGATCTTCTCTCCCCGCGGCCGTCGCAGAAGCTCCACGAGGAGGAGTGACCCCCCCCACCGCCACCGCCCCCCTCCCCCCCTTGTCCAAGACGAGGCCCTAACGACGTAGAAGTAGTTCGTTAATTAGCGACGACCGGAAGAACCGAGTAGTCCGTTGGGGGGGGGTGGTGTTGGGCGGAGGGACGCGTCGTCTCCTCGCCCACCCCCCCCCCCCCAAAAAAAAAACGACCACAGAGAAGCATCAGTGGTGGAAGAGGTTTAAATGGCGCCCGAAACTGGGGGGAGGAGGGGCTGGAAGGGGGGAGGGGTTATGGGGCGGGCTATGGGGCAGGGGACCGGAGGATCATGGGACAGCAATTTTGGGGTGGGGGGGAGGAGGGGGGGGGGTGTCCAATTAGGTCGAGTCCATGTCGGGCTCTGGAAGAGAAAGAGAAAGGGGTCGGACGAGGGGACCCCATGTCCGGCGTCTGCCCCTCCCCCACCCCCAAGGGCCCCCGGTGTCCGGCGTCTGCCCCTCCCCCCACCCCCCCCACCCCCCCCCACCCCCAAAGGACCCGGTCGACTCACCCCGTCCCACCGCCGGGGCCACCTCGGTGCGGTAGGTGACGAAGGCGTCGAAGGCGAAGAGGAAGGAGAGGATGAGGCTGAAGGTCTGGGGAGGAGCAAAGGAGGGGGGGGCAGGGCCTGGTGAGGCAGGGGGCGGGGCGTGGGGTGGGGGTGGGGCGTGGGGGAGGGGGACGGACAACACACTCACGAAGGTGGTGGCGGCCAACGCGTCCCGGGAGGCGGCCAGGGCCACCAGAGCGGTGACGAAGAAGATGATGGTCCCGCTGACGGCCCGGAGGAGGTCCTGGGGGGGACACACACACCCCGTGGGGTGACATCATGGGGTGACATCATCATGGGGGGGACATCATCATCATGGGGGGACAGCGGGAGGTGCCAAGGGGGACACGAGGGGGGACACCAAGGGGGGGACACGTCGTGGGGACGTGAGAGGGGACAACGTGGGGGACACCAAGGGGTGACGCCATGGAGGAACACCAGGAGGTGCCAAGATGGACGCCATGGGGCGACGCCATGGGGTGCCAAGATGGACGCCAAGGGGTGATGTCATGGGGTGACACCATGGGGTGACACCATGAGGTGCCAAGATGGACGCCATGGGGACACCAAGGGGACGATGTCATGGAGGAACACCAGGAGGTGCCAAGATGGACGCCATGGGGTGACGCCAGGAAGTGCCAAGATGGACGCCATGGGGTGACACCATGGGGTGCCAAGATGGACGCCAAGGGATGACGTCATGGGGTGACACCAAAAGGCGCCAAGGTGGGCGCCAATGGGGACACCAAGGGGACAAAGCCACGGAGGAACACCAGGAGGTGCCAAGATGGAGGCCAAGGGGTGACGTCACAGGGTGCCAAGATGGACGCCAAGGGATGACGTCACGGGGTGCCAAGATGGAGGCCAAGGGGTGACGTCACAGGGTGACATCATGGGGCGACGCCACGGGGTGCCAGGATGGAAGCCAAGGGGTGACGCCACGGGGCGACGCCGCGGGACGACGCCAGCGGACGCCCGGCCGGGGCGTGGCGGGGCGTGGCGGGGCGCGGCCGCGTACCAGGCAGGGCGTGTAGCCGTGGGGCAGGCGGGGGGGGTCCCGCAGCAGCCGCCCCCCCAGGGCGGCCGCCCCCGCCAGGGTCTGCAGCAGTGCCGGGGCCAGCGTGGGGGGCGCGGGGGCGGCCAGCAGCCCCACCACCGCCCCACACAGCGCCTGGGGGGCGACGGGGGGGGGGGGGGCGTCGGGGGGGGGCCACGGCTGCCCCACAGCGACCCCAGAGACCCCCAGAGAGCCCCCAGGGCCCCTCAGCACCCACAGAGACCCCCAGCACCCCGAGAGCCCCCCCGTGCCCCATAGCACCCACCCAGTGCCCCCCCAGTGCCCCATAGCACCCAGAGCCCCCCCGTGCCCCCCAGCACCCCCAGTGCCCCATAGCACCTGAGACCCCCAGCACCCCATAAAGCCCCCCAGTGCCCCCCAGCACCCCACAGAGCCCCCCTGTGCCCCATAGCGCCCACAGAGACCCCCAGCACCCTCCCAGCACCCAGAGAGCCCCCCCGTGCCCCATAGAGCCCCCAGTGCCCCATTGCACCCCATAAAGCCCCCCTGTGCCCCATAGCACCCACCCAGAGCCCCCCAGTGCCCCATAGCACCCCAGAGGCTCCCATAGAGCCCCCCAGCACCCCCAGCACCCCCACAGAGCCCTCCAGTACCCCATAGAGCCCCCCAGCACCCACCCAGAGCCCCCCATGCCCCCATTGCACCCCATAAAGCCCCCCAGTGCCCCATAGCAGCCACAGAGCCCCCCAGCAACCCCACAGAGCCCCCCCAGTTCTCCCAGCACCCCCCCGTGCCCCATAGCACCCACAGAGTCCCCCAGCACCCCCCAGCACCCACAGAGAGCCCCCCACACACCCCATAGCACCCCAGTGCCCCCCAGTACCCCATAGCACCCCATAGAGCCCCCCAGCACCCACCCAGAGCCCCCCCATGCCCCCATTGCACCCCATAAAGCCCCCCTGTGCCCCATAGCACCCACAGAGCCCCCCCAGTTCTCCCAGCACCCACCCAGTGCCCCATAGCACCCCATAGAGCCCCCCCGTGCCCCATAGCACCCACAGTCCCCCAGCACCCCCCAACACCCACAGAGAGCCCCCCCACACCCCATAGCACCCCCAGTGCCCCATAGCACCCCAGAGACCCCCAGCAACCCCGCAGCACCCACCCAGAGCCCCCCTGTGCCCCATAGCACCCCATAGAGCCCCCCAGTGCCCCATAGCACCCCCCCCAGCACCCCCCCAGCGCCCCATAGCACCTCCAGCACCCCTGCAGATCCCCCCAGCGCCCCCCAGCACCCTAGAGCACCCACCCAGTCTCCCCCCAGTGCCCCCCAGCGCCCCATAGCACCCCAGAGACCCCCAGCAACCCCACAGAGCCCCCCCAGTTCTCCCAGCACCCCCCCGTGCCCCATAGCACCCACAGTCCCCCAGCACCCCCCAGCACCCAGAGAGCCCCCCCACACCCCATAGCACCCCAGAGACCCCCAGCAACCCCACAACACCCACCCAGAGCCCCCCTGTGCCCCATAGCACCCCATAGAGCCCCCCTGTGCCCCATAGCACCCCCCAGCGCCCCATAGCACCCCCAGCACCCCCGCAGATCCCCCCAGTGCCCCCCACTGCCCCACAGATCCCCCCCAGCGCCCCCCAGCACCCTATAGCACCCACCCAGTCTCCCCCCAGTGCCCCCCAGCACCCCCCCAGCGCCCCATAGCACCCCCAGAGACCCCCAGCAACCCCGCAGCACCCACACAGAGCCCCCCCCGTGCCCCATAGAGCCCCCAGGGCCCCATAGCACCCCACAGATCCCCCCAGTGCCCCCCAGCACCCCATAGCACCCACCCAGTGCCCCCCAGATCCCCCCCAGCCCCCCCAGTACCAACTGGGCCCCCAGCAGCAGCCCCTTTGGGGTGCGCAGGACCCCCAGGTCGAAGGCCCCGGCCGGCTCCTGCTGCCCCATAGCGGGGGGATCCGTGGGGCGGGGGGGGGGGCAGTCACGTGGGTCCCGTGGGTTTCCCCCCCCCCCCCGTGACAGGCACCGCCGGGACTGGGGACAATGGGACATTGTGGAGGGACCTGGGGGGGGGGGGACTGGGGGCAACTGGGAGTGATGGGGGGGCTACTGGGAAGCACTGGGGGGGTGACTAGGAGCTACTGGGGGCAACTGGGAGGGACTGGGGGCAACTGGGAGGGTGACGGGGGGCAACTGGGGGGACTGGGGGGGCAACTGGGGGGGCAACTGGGAGGGGGACTGGGGGCAACTGGGGGGGCAACTGGGGGGACTGGGGGCAACTGGGAGGGGGACGGGGGGGCAACTGGGGGGGCAACTGGGGGGGCAACTGGGGGGGCAACTGGGGGGGCAACTGGGGGGGCAACTGGGGGGGCAACTGGGGGGGCAACTGGGGGGGCAACTGGGAGGGACTGGGAGCACCAGTCAGTGTCTGGGAGCGACTGGGACAGTTACTGGGAGCGACTGGGACCCTCCCCGGGGGCGGGGTTGCGGCCGCCTGTCCTGGAGGACCATCTTGGAGGACCGAGACGCCTCCCACCCGGCCTGGAGGACCTTCTGGCCACCTCCCACAACTCGGTCACCTTCCGCCTGTCCTGGAGGACCTTCTTGGAGGACCAAGTCAGCTCCTGCCTGTCCTGGAGGACCTTCTGTTCCCCCGCAAACAACCGAGTCACCTTCTGCCTGTCTTGGAGGACCTTCCTGGAGGACCAAGTCACCTCCTGCCTGTCTTGGAGGACCTTCCTGGAGGACCAAGTCACCTTCTGCCTGTCTTGGAGGACCTTCCTGGAGGACCAAGTCACCTCCTGCCTGTCCTGGAGGACCTTCTGTCCCCCGCAAACAACCAAGTCACCTTCTGCCTGTCTTGGAGGACCTTCCTGGAGGACCAAGTCACCTTCTGCCTGTCTTGGAGGACCTTCCTGGAGGACCAAGTCACCTCCTGCCTGTCTTGGAGGACCTTCCTGGAGGACCAAGTCACCTCCTGCCTGTCTTGGAGGACCTTCCTGGAGGACCAAGTCACCTCCTGCCTGTCTTGGAGGACCTTCCTGGAGGACCAAATCAGCTCCTGCCTGTCCTGGAGGACCTTCTGGCCACCTCAAACAACCGAGACACCTTCTGCCTGTCTCGGAGGACCTTCCTGGAGGACCAAGTCAGCTCCTGCCTGTCTTGGAGGACCAAGTCACCTTCTGCCTGTCTTGGAGGACCTTCCTGGAGGACCAAGTCACCTTCTGCCTGTCTTGGAGGACCTTCCTGGAGGACCAAGTCACCTCCTGCCCAGCCTGGAGGACCTTCTCTCCCCCTGAAACAACCAAGTCACCTTCTGCCTGTCTTGGAGGACCTTCCTGGAGGACCAAGTCAGCTCCTGCCTGTCTTGGAGGACCTTCCTGGAGGACCAAGTCACCTTCTGCCTGTCTTGGAGGACCTTCCTGGAGGACCAAGTCACCTTCTGCCTGTCTTGGAGGACCTTCCTGGAGGACCAAGTCAGCTCCTGCCTGTCCTGGAGGACCTTCTCTCCACCTCAAACAACCAAGACACCTTCTGCCTGTCTCGGAGGACCTTCCTGGAGGACCAAGTCACCTTCTGCCTGTCTTGGAGGACCAAGTCACCTTCTGCCTGTCTTGGAGGACCTTCCTGGAGGACCAAGTCACCTTCTGCCTGTCTTGGAGGACCTTCCTGGAGGACCAAGTCACCTCCTGCCTGTCCTGGAGGACCTTCTGTCCCCCGCAAACAACCAAGTCACCTTCTGCCTGTCTTGCAGGACCTTCCTGGAGGACCAAGTCAGCTCCTGCCTGTCCTGGAGGACCTTCTGGCCACCTCAAACAACCGAGACACCTTCTGCCTGTCTCGGAGGACCTTCCTGGAGGACCAAGTCAGCTCCTGCCTGTCTTGGAGAACCTTCCTGGAGGACCAAGTCAGCTCCTGCCTGTCTTGGAGGACCTTCCTGGAGGACCAAGTCACCTTCTGCCTGTCTTGGAGGACCTTCCTGGAGGACCAAGTCACCTCCTGCCTGTCTTGGAGGACCTTCCTGGAGGACCAAGTCACCTTCTGCCTGTCTTGGAGGACCTTCCTGGAGGACCAAGTCACCTTCTGCCTGTCTTGGAGGACCTACCTGGAGGACCAAGTCACCTCCTGCCTGTCTTGGAGGACCTTCCTGGAGGACCAAGTCAGCTCCTGCCCAGCCTGGAGGACCTTCTCTCCCCCTGAAACAACCGAGTCACCTTCTGCCTGTCTTGGAGGACCTCAACCTGCATTCAAGAGCTTCTGCCTGTTTTGGAGGACCAAATCATGTTCTGCCTGTCCTGGAGGACCATCTTGGAGGACCAAGTCACCTCCTGCCGATCCTGGAAGACCTTCTTTCTGCTTCAAGCAACTGAGTCACCGTCCACCTGTCCTGGAGGACCTTCTTGGAGGACCAAGTCAGCTCCTGCCTGTCCTGGAGGACCTTCTCTCCACCTCAAACAACCGAGGCACCTTCCGCCTGTCCTGGAGAACCACCCTGGAGAACTGAGTCACCTTCCGCCTGTCTTGGAGGACCAAGTTATTGTCTGCCTGTCTTGGAGGACCTTCCTGGAGGACCAAGACAGCTCCCACCTGGTCTGGAGAACCTTCTCTCCACCTCCAACAACTCGGTCACCCTCTGCCTGTCCTGGAGGACCACCTTGGAGGACCAAGTCACCATCTGCCTGTCCTGGACGACCTCAACCAGTCTTCAACAACTTCCGCCTGTCTTGGAGAACCAAGTTATCTTCTGCCTGTCTTGGAGGACCTTCTTGGAGGACCAAGTCAGCTCCTGCCTGTCCTAGAGGACCTTCTCTCCACCTTAAACAACCGAGACACCTTCCGCCTGTCCTGGAGGACCACCCTGGAGAACTGAGTCACCTTCCGCCTGTCTTGGAGAACCAAATTATTGTCTGCCTGTCTTAGAGGACCTTCCTGGAGGACCAAGTCACCTCCTGCCTATCCTGGAGAACCTTCTTTCCGCTTCAAACAACCGAGTCACCTTCTGCCTGTCTTGGAGGACCTTCTTGGAGGACCAAGTCACCTCCCACCCGGTCTGGAGGACCTTCTCTCCACCTCCGACAACTCAGTCAGCTTCTGTCTGTCTTGGAGGACCAAGTCACTTTCTGCCTGTCCTGGAGGACCTTCTCTCCACCTTAAACAACCGAGTCACCTTCTGCCTGTCTTGGAGGACCTTCCTGGAGGACCAAGTCAGCTCCTGCCTGCCCTGGAGGACCTCAACCTGCGTTCAACAACTTCCACCTGTCCTGGAGGACCATCTTGGAGGACCAAGTCACCTCCTGCCCCTCCCGGAGGACGCCGGTCCCACCTCGGAGGACCGACCCCGCCCCGCCCCCTCCCCAAATCCCCGCCCCCCGCCGTGGGTCACAGCACAGACACGCCTCGTCCCCCCGGGGCCATTTTATTACACCCCCCCCTCCCCACGAAAAAAAAAATCCCCCACAAAACTCTCCCCCCCCCAGCCCCCACAGCGCAGGGGGAGGGGGGTGCCCCGCCCCACACACACAGACCCCGCCCCTCCCGCCCCGCCCCGGCGACGTCCGGCCCTGCCCGGCCCCTCCGGCTCCGCCACCTGTAACGATAAACACACTCAAATCTTTTTTTTTGGGGGGGTGGGGGAGTGGGTGGGAGAGGGGGGAGAGAGAGAAAAGGGGGGGAGGGGGGGAAGAGAAAGGGGGGGAGGGGGGTAAAAAAAAATAGGGGCACGCGGGGGAGGGGGCGTGCCCCCCCCGCCCCCCTTCCCCACCCCCCCGGCGTCCGGCTGCGGCGGTTTCGGGGGGAGCCCCCCGCTAATAGGGGGAGTACCATGAGGTGGCTCTGGCCCGGCCCCTGCGGAAAAGAGGGCGGGGTTTAATGGGGGGGGGTGGACGGAAGGGGACACACCCGTTTTGGGGGACCTGGGGTGGTCTGGGACACCCCCCCGCCCCCAGTTGGGGTTGGCGTGGAGGACCCCAACCACCTCCTGGAGGACCCCCACCACCTCTAACCCATTTTGGGGGACCCCAACCACCTCCTGGGACACCCCAAAAATCTCTGACCCACCTTGGAGGACCCCAACACCCTCCTGGAAAACCTCCACCATCTCTAACCCACCTTAGAAGACCCCAACCATCTCCAGGGACACCCCAAAAATCTCTAACCCACCCTGGAGAACCCCAACACCCTCCTGGAGGACCCCAACCACCTCTAACCCATTTGGGGGGACCCCAACCATCTCCTGGGACACTCCAAAAATCTCTAACCCACCCTGGAGAACCCCAACACCCTCCTGGAGGACCCCAACTTCTCTCAGCCCACCTTCGAAGACCCCAACCATCTCTAACCCACCTCAGACAACCCCAACAACCTCCTGGAGGACCCCAAACCCCCTCAGCCCACCTTGGGCAACACCAATCCCCTCCTGGAGGACCCCCACAACCCCCTAAGCCACCTTGGGAAATCCCAACGCCATTTGGAAGACCCCAACCATCTCCTGGAACACCCCAACAATCTCTAACCCACCTTGGGGGACCCCAACAACCTCCTGGAGGACCCCAAACCCCCTCAGCCCACGTTGCACAACTCCAATCCCCCTCCTGGTGAACCCCAACACCTGCCTGGAGGACCCCAACTTTTCTCAGCCCACCTTGGAAGACCCCAACCATCTCGTAGAGGACCCCAACACCCCTCAGCCCACCTTGAGCAACACCAATCCCCTCCTAGAGGACCCCAACAACCTCCTAGAGGACCCCAACAACCCCCAACCCCCCTTGGAACACCCCAACCAACTCCTGGAGAACCCCAACCCCTCTCAGCCCACCTTGAAGGACCCCAACAACCTTCTGGAAGACCCCAACGCCCCTCAGCCCACCTTGGGCAACACCAATCCCCTCCTGGAGGACCCCCACCACCTCCTGGAGAACCCCAACACTCTCCAACCCATCTTGGAGGACCCCAACAACCTCCTGGAGGACCCCCACAACCTCCAACCCATCTTGGAGGACCCCAACCACGTCCCGGAGGACCCCAACCACGTCCCAACCCAACCTTGGAAGACCCCAACACCGCTCAGCCCACTTTGGAACACCCCAACCATCTCCTGGAGGACCCCCAAGCCCCTTCAGCCCCCCCTCAGAGCCCCGCCCACCCCGGCGGCCCCGCCCACCTGTAGGCCCGCCCGCGAGGCCGGCTGTAGCCGCTGTAGAAGCGGGCGCGGGTGGCGCTGTAACCGCCGCCGCGGCCCCGGTAACGGGTCCGAGGAAAACCCCGGTCCGTCGTGCTGATACCGGGTCGGTTGGTTCGTTTGGGGATCACCTTAACGAAGCAAAAGACGGGGAGCAATGAGACGGAGAAAAGGAAGGGGGCGTGGCCGCGGCGTACCCCGCCCCCCAGCGACAGCCTCACCTTAATTTGCCGCCCGCGGAAGAGGGACTCGTCAAGCGCCATCGACGTCCGCACGGATTCCTTGTCGGAAAACTCGATGTAGGCGAACCTGGGGGGGGGGGAACGGGGAAGGAGGGCGTGTCGCGGGCGTGTCACCATCCCCGCCCTCCCCGATTCGCGGGCGTCGCCCCACTCACCCCTTGGGGTGGCCGCTGTACTTGTCGCAGAGGATGGTGACGCGGTTGACGGAGCCGCAGCCGTGGAAGTGGGCCTCCAGCTCCTCTGCCGTGGCTCCGTAATCCACCTGGGGGTGTGGGGGGGGACGACAAAAAAGGGGTTTGGGGGGGGGTCGTGGGGGCGGAGCCTGCACGTCTAGGGGCGTGTCCGTCCCCCCTACTCACATTGCCCACATATATGGAGCGAGCGTCCGCTTCCATTTTTTCTTCCAGAGACATGATGACCGGGCCGGCTGCGCAAAACGGAAGGAAAAAAAACGGAGAGAGAGGGAGGGGGGGGGTCAGGGGGGGAACACCCCGATATTTGGGGGTGCCCCCCCCACCCTGCGGGGGTCTCACCGTTGCCCGGCGGGGGGCTCATGTTCATTTGCTTCTCCACTTCGTTCTGGAGCTCTTTTAGTTTTTCCGCCTCTTCCTCCATCTCCCGCACCCGGGCCTTGATGGCCTCCAGCTCCTGGGGGGGGGGAGGGGGCAAAGGTCAGGGGTCAAGGGGTGGGGGGGACACCCCAGAACCCCTGACCCCAAACCTCCCAGGAGACTCTGTGTCCCCCCACGTGACCCCCCAGCTCCCCCATTCTCCCCCCACCCCACCACGTGACCCTGGACCCCCCCTTTCCCGCCAAACCCCTCACCCCACGTGACCCCAGCCCCCTAAATCAAGTCCCACGTGACCCCAGACTGCGCCCATGTGACCAAGGACCCCCCCATCACCCCCAAACCCCAGTCCCACGTGATCATGGACCCCCCATCGCCCCCAGCCCAAGCCTCACAGGACCCCAGACCCCCCCCACCCAAGTCCCATACGACCCCAGCCCCCCAGGCCCAGGTCCCACACAACCAAAGACCCCTCCTCGTGACCCCAGACCCCCAAACCCAATCCCCACGTGACCCTAGACCCCCCCCAAAACCCCAGACCCAAGCCCCACATGACCAAGGACCCCTCCATGGGACCCCAGACCCCCAAACCCAAGCCCCACGTGACCCCAGACCCCCAAATCCAAGCCGCCTACACGACCAAGGGCTCTTCCATGCGACCCCAGACCCCCCCATCGCCCCCAAACCCCAGTCCCATGTGATCGTGGACCCCCCCATCACCCCCAGCCCAAGCCTCACATGACCCTAGACACCCCCCCACCCAAGCCCCACGTGACCAAGGACCCCTCCATGTGACCCCACACCCCAAAATCCAAGCCCTACACAACCAAGGACCCCTCCATGCGGCCCCAGACGCCCCCCATCACCCCCAGACCCCCAAACCCAAGCCCTATGTGACCCCAGACCTCCCATCACCCCCAAACCCAAGCCCCACATGACCCTAGATCCCCTCCATAACCCCAAACCCCACATGACCAAGGACCCCCCCACGTGTCCTCAGACCCCCAAACCCCATATAACCCCAGACCCCAAATCCAAGCCCCACGTGACCCCAAACCCCCAAATCCAAGCCCCACATGATCAAGGACCCCTCTATGTCACCCCACACCCCCAAATCCAAACCCTACATGACCAAGGACCCCTCCACATGACCCCAGGGCCCCCCCATCACCCCCAGACCCCAAAACCAAGCCCCACGTGACCCTAAACCCCCCCATAACCCCAAGCCCCACATGACCAAGGACCCCCCCCACATGACCCCGGACCCCCAAACCTAAACCCCATATAACCCTAAACCCCCAAACCCAAGCCCCACGTGACCCCAGACCCCCAAATCCAAGCCCTACACGACCAAGGACCCCTCTATGTGACCCCAACCCCCCACCACCACCCCCAGACCCCCAAACTCAAGCCCCACGTAACCAAGGACCCCTCCACGTAACCCCAGACCCCCAAACCCAAACCCCATATAACCTTCAACCCCCAAACCCAAGCCCCACACAACCCTAGACCCCCAAATTCAAGCCCCACGTGACCAAGGACCCCTCCACGTGACCCCCAGGCCCCCCCATCACCCCCAAACTCCCAAACCCAAGCCCCATAGAACCCTAAACCCCCAAATTCAAGCCCCACGTGACCAAGGACCCCTCCACGTGACCCCAGACCCCCAAACCCCATATAACCTTCAGCCCCCAAACCCAAGCCCCACACGACCCTAGACCCCCAAATTCAAGCCCCACGTGACCAAGGACCCCTCCACGTGACCCCAGACCCCCAAATCCAAGCCCCCTACACGACCAAGGGCCCCTCCACGTGACCCCAGTCCCCCCCCATCACCCCCAAACTCCCAAACCCAAGCCCCATAGAACCCTAAACCCCCAAATTCAAGCCCCACGTGACCAAGGACCCCTCCACGTGACCCCCAGGCCCCCCCCATCACCCCCAAACTCCCAAACCCAAGCCCCATAGAACCCTAAACCCCCAAATTCAAGCCCCACGTGACCAAGGACCCCTCCACGTGACCCCAGACCCCCAAACCCAAACCCCATATAACCCCAGACCCCCAAATCCAAGCCCCACGTGACCAAAGACCCCTCCACGTAACCCCAGACCCCCAAACCCAAACCCCATATAACCTTCAGCCCCCAAACCCAAGCCCCACACGACCCTAGACCCCCAAATTCAAGCCCCACGTGACCAAGGACCCCTCCACGTGACCCCAGACCCCCAAATCCAAGCCCCCTACACGACCAAGGGCCCCTCCACGTGACCCCAGTCCCCCCCCATCACCCCCAAACTCCCAAACCCAAGCCCCATAGAACCCTAAACCCCCAAATTCAAGCCCCACGTGACCAAGGACCCCTCCACGTGACCCCCAGGCCCCCCCCATCACCCCCAAACTCCCAAACCCAAGCCCCATAGAACCCTAAACCCCCAAATTCAAGCCCCACGTGACCAAGGACCCCTCCACGTGACCCCAGACCCCCAAACCCCATATAACCTTCAGCCCCCAAACCCAAGCCCCACACGACCCTAGACCCCCAAATTCAAGCCCCACGTGACCAAGGACCCCTCCACGTGACCCCAGACCCCCAAATCCAAGCCCCCTACACGACCAAGGGCCCCTCCACGTGACCCCAGTCCCCCCCCATCACCCCCAAACTCCCAAACCCAAGCCCCATAGAACCCTAAACCCCCAAATTCAAGCCCCACGTGACCAAGGACCCCTCCACGTGACCCCCAGGCCCCCCCCATCACCCCCAAACTCCCAAACCCAAGCCCCATAGAACCCTAAACCCCCAAATCCAAGCCCCACGTGACCAAGGACCCCTCCATGTAACCCCAGACCCCCAAACCCAAACCCCATATAACCTTCAACCCCCAAACCCAAGCCCCACACGACCCTAGACCCCCAAATTCAAGCCCCACGTGACCAAGGACCCCTCCACGTGACCCCCAGACCCCCCCCATCACCCCCAAACTCCCAAACCCAAGCCTCATAGAACCCTAGACCCCCAAATTCAAACCCCACGTGACCAAGGACCCCTCCACGTGACCCCCAGACCCCCCCAACCCACACCCTACGCGCCCCCAGACCCCCCCCGCCTCAGCCCTTCCCCCACGTGACCAAGGACCCCCACCACGTGACCGCGGCCTTCCTTCCCTTCCCCCTCTTTCCCGCCAAGACCCCCCCCCCCCACTCCCCCATTATTATCGTTTTTTCCCCCCTTTTTCCCTCCTCACCGGGTCCTCGATGGCGGAATCCCCCGGGTCTCCGTCCCCCAAGCCCGCCTCTTCCTCCAACTCCTCGGAGGCTTCGTGCGGTTGATGCGGGGCGGTAGCGGCGGCGGCGGCGGCAACCCCGGCGGATCCTCCGGTTCCCCCCTGACTTCCTCCTCCTCCTCCTCCTCCTCCTCCCCCCCCCCAGCGCTGCCGCTGTTGCTGCTGCCCCCCCCCCTCCTCCTCCTCCTCCTCCTCCTCCTCCCCGGCCTCCCCCGCCCCTCCCGCGGCTCCCCGCCTCTCCTAACCCCGCCGCCACCGTCTCCTCTTGCCCGGCCGCCGTCCCTAACCCGTTGCCGTACGGTTGCCCCGTTTCCCCGACCCCGCCGGTTCCGAGACCGGCTCCGGTTCCGCTTCCTCCGGCCGCCGCCGCCGCCTCAGCCCCGCGCTGCCCCGCACCGCCGCCCCGCAGCGCCGCCATGGCCGCCCGCCCTCGGCCTTCAGGAGGCGCCCGCCGCGCAGGCGCCGGGGCGGGGCGGGGCAAACGTGAGGCGGCGGCCAATGGGAGGGCCGGGAGCAGCGGAGGAGGGAGGCGGCGGCCAATGGGAGGGCAGAGGGGGGCGGAGGGAGGGGGGCGGCGGCCAATGGGAGGGCGGGGCGGGGCGGCGGGCCGCGCTCGTCGAGGCGACGGCGGCGGGTCTTAAAGGCGACGGCGGCGTTTCGCCACCCCCCCCCCTTCAGCAAAAATAACCCGTTTTTCTTCGTTTTTCTCGTTTCTCCCCTTTTCCCCCCCATTTTCGAGCACGTTTTACCTCACGGATCCCCCCCCCCCCAGTTTCCCCGTTTTTAACCCGTTTCAGGGCTCGAAAAGCGTCGCGCAGCCCCTCGCCCCCCGCTTTCACAAGGGGGAAAAAACCCCCGGACCCCCTGCGGTAACGGCACCGGAGCGCTGCCGGCCCTTTAATTACGTTAATTACGGCGTTAATTGGCTAATTAGCCCCACTGATGGGGGTGGGGGGGGCCTCTATTGCTAATTAAAGCGGGGGGGTGGGCTTAATGTGTGGGGGGTCTTCGCGTGAGGGGGTTTATTGAGCGTGTGGGGGGGTTAATTAGAGGGTTGGGGGTTAATTAGAGCGTAAGGGGAGTAATTAGACGGTAAGGGGGGTTAATTAGCGAGGGGGTTTAATGAGAGACGCCCCCCCCCCCCCCAAATAAAGAGGTTGAAGTCCGTTTCTTTGCAGGCTAATAGCGATCGCTCCTGGTTAATTAATAAACCGTTAATAAGAAGGGGAGGATGTGCGCGGGGGACGTTAATTAGTGAGTTATTAATTAGTTGAGGTATTAATTAAGGGGGCGGGGGGGGGAAGGCGGCTGCGCGTGCGCCGGGGGGGGGGCGGGAAAAGGGCGGGAAAAGGCGTCGCGCGGCGGCTGAGGAGAAATGGCGGGAAGGGGGTGAGTGAGGGGAAAATGGGGGAGTTATGAGAGAAAATGGGGGAGTTATGAGAGAAAATGGGGGAGTTATGAGGAGAAATGGGGTATTTGTGAGGAAAAATAGGGGATTATGAGGAAAAAGGGGGATTATGGGGAGAAATGGAGGGAATTTGGGTGGTTGGGGGGGTATGGGGGGCTGGAGGGGGAAGATGAGGGGATATGGGGGGGCTTGAGGGGAATTTGAGGAGAAATTGGGGGATCGGGGGATGTTGGAGGGGCTGGAGGGGGAATGTGAGGGGATATTGGGGGGCTTGAGGGGGAATATGAGGGGGAATGGGGGGATTTGAGCGATATTGGGGGGCTGGAGGGGGATTTTGAGGAGAAATTGGGGGATTGGGGATGTTGGAGGGGGAATGGAGGGGGAATGTGGGGGGATATGGGGGGCTTGAGGGATATTGGGGGACTGGAGGGGGAATATGAGGAGAAATTGGGGGATTGTGGGGGGAATGGGGGGAATGTGAGGGGATATTAGGGGGCTTGAGGGGGAATATGAGGAGAAATTGGGGGATTGTGGGATTTTGGAGGGGCAATGGAGGGGCTGCAGGGGGAATGGGGGGATATGGGGGGCTTGAGGGGCGATGGAGGGATTGGAGGGGAATGTGAGGGGATATTGGGGGGCTGGAGGGGGAATGCGGGGATTTGTGGGATATTGGGGGGCTGGAGGGGGACATATGAGGAGAAATTGGGGGATTGTGGGATGTTGGAGGGGCCGGAAGGGGGAATGGGGGGAATGTGAGGGGATTTTGGGGGGCTTGAGGGGTGATGGAGGGGGAATGTGGGGGGCTTGAGGGGGAATGGGGGGATTTTTAGGGATGTTGGGGGCTGGAGGGGGAACGTGAGGGGTGATGGAGGGGCCACAGGGGGAATATGAGGGATGTTGGGGGGCTTGAAGGGGGAATGGGGGGACTTGAGGGGTGTTGGGGGGCTGGAGGGGGAGTATGGAGGGGGAATATGAGAGATATGGGGGGCTGGGGGGATATTGGGGGGCTTAAGGAGGAACGTGAGCGATATTGGGGAGGCTTGAAGGGCGATGGAGGGGGAACGCGAGGAGATGTGAGGGGGATTGGGGGACGTGAGGGGTCTTGGGGCGAATCAGGAGATAACTGGGGGGGGGGGGGCTGAGGACACCCCAGGGAATTCTGGGGGTCCCCACGTGACCGAGCCCCCTCCTTCTTCCTCCTCCTTCCTTCCTCCTCCTCCTCCTCCTTCACCTGCGGGCGAAAGTCCGCTCCCCGTTATCAGCGTCTCGGCCGGAGAGGGGAGACCGAAGGTCGCCGGCAAGGAGAGGGAAGACGCTCTCCGCTCCTCCGCCAGGTATTAAATTTTGGTTTTTTGGGGGGGTCCCTCCATGACTATCACCCTCCCTCTAAACCCATCCCAAATTTTCCCCCCCCTTTAACAGCACCCCGAAACTCCGGAGAGCCGCCGGCTTCATTTCCCCCCGCCCCGTCCCTCACCCCGTCTCCTCCATGGGGAAGCGGCGCCGGTGAGGAGAACCGCCCCCCTGCGCCGCCGCCGTCCGGAAGAGGGGAACGAATAAACGCCCACCCCCAAAAAAAGAAGAAAAACAAAACAAACAAACAAACACCCGGCGGCCGCCATGACGGAAGCCGCCCGGCAGCGGGGTTCCCCCCGGAGAAAGGGGACCCCCCTGGAAAAGAAGATGGAGGAGGAGGCGGCGGCGTGGCCTTGAAGAAGGAGATCGGGCTGCTCAGCGCCTGCGGCATCATCGTGGGTGAGTCGAAACGGGGGTGTCCCCCCCCCCCCCAAATTTCCCCCCCGGTCCCCCCTCAACCTGACGGCGGATGATGTCAGCGTCGACGTCACCCCGCAGGTAACATCATCGGCTCGGGGATCTTCGTCTCCCCCAAAGGGGTGCTGGAAAATTCGGGTTGCGTGGGGTTGGCCCTCCTGGTTTGGGGGGCGACGGGAGCGGTGACGGCGGTGGGGGCCCTCTGCTACGCCGAACTGGGGGTCACCATCCCGCGCTCCGGCGGCGACTACGCTTACGTCAAGGAGATCTTCGGGGGGCTGGCGGGGTGAGTCGACGTTTTTTGGGTTTTTTTTTTTGGGGGGGGGGGTTGATCGTTTTTTGGAGGTGACGGTGCCGGTTGCCAGGTTCCTGCGGCTGTGGATCGCGGTGCTGGTGATCTACCCCACGAACCAAGCCGTCATCGCCCTCACCTTCGCCAACTACGTCCTGCACCCCTCTTCCCCACCTGCCCCGTCCCCGAGCCCGCCCTGCGCCTCCTGGCCGCCGCTTGCCTGCGTAAGTAACCCCCCACCCAAAAAAAAAACCCCCCGTAACCCCCCCTCCGCGCTCATTTTAACCTTTTTTTTTTAATTTTTTTCACCCGTAGTTCTCTTGACGTGGGTCAACTGCGCCAGCGTCCGTTGGGCCACCCGGGTGCAGGACGTCTTCACCGCCGGGAAACTTTTGGCTCTCGCCCTCATCATCGGCACCGGAATCTTCCAGATCTGCAAGGGTCAGCCCCCCCTCCCCCAACGCACCCCCCTGAAAGTCACCTGACCCTCGCTGGGGGGGAGGGGCAGGGGGTGACACCCTCCCCCCCCCCCATCTCTGACACCCCCCACGACACCCCAAGTGCCCCTTGGGCCCCATCGTGCCCCCCTAATTACCCCCCAGACCCCAATTATCCCCAAGACCCCCCAATTTACCCCCCTGAGCCCCCCTAATTACCCCCCAGACCCCCCTAATTACCCCTGAGCCCCCCAATTACCCCCAAGACCCCCCCAATTTACCCCCCAGACCCCCGTAATTACCCCTGAGCCCCCCAATTACCCCCAAGACCCCCCCAATTTACCCCCAGACCCCCATATTACCCCTGAGCCCCCAATTTACCCCCAGACCCCCCAATTACCCCCAGACCCCCTAATTACTCCACCCCCCAACTACCCCAAGCCCCCCCAATTTACCCCCCACCCCCCTCTAATTACCCCTGCGACCCCCCGCACCCTTTTTAATTACCGCAAGGCCCCCTTTAATTACCCTGTTCAAAGCCCCTGTAATTACTCAAGCCCCCCCCCCAATTAACCCCCAAGCCCCTCTAACACCCCAGGACCCCCCAACTCCCCCCACACCCCCTTTAATTACCCCAAGCCCCTGTAATTGATTTTAAGCCCCTCCCCGTGCTCCCTCCAATTAACCCCAAGCCCCTCCAACCACCCCTAGCCCCCCCAACTCCCCCCTGCCCCCTCTAATTACCACTAATTAGCCCCCACCCCCTTTAATTACCCCCCCAGCCCTTTTAAAAGCTTATTAGTTTCTATGCATTCCTCTGATTAACTCTGAGACCCCAACCCTGTGTAACTACCCCCAACTCCCACCCCACCCCCTCTAATCACCCCCAAGCCCCTCTAATTACTTCTGACCCCCCCTCCCTCTAATTAACCCCAAGAGACCCCAACCCTCTTTAATTATCCCTAAGACCCCCTCGAACCCCCTCTAGTAACCCCACCCCCCCACTCCCTCTAATTAGCCCTAAGAGCCCCCAAACCCCCTTTAGTTATGCCTAAGCCCCCACTAATTATCACTTAGCCCCCCCACTTTCTCTAATTACCCCTAAGCTCCCTCAAACTCCCTCTAACCACCTCTAAGCCCCCCCTCCTCTAATTATCCCTAAGCCCCCACTCTAATTACCCCATAGCCCCCCACCCCTCTAATTACCCCAAAGCCCTTCTAATTACCCCCAACTCCCCCACACCCCCTCTAACTCCCCCACACCCCCTCTAATTACCCCCAACTCCCCCAAAGCCCCTCTAATTACCCCATAAACCCCCCCCACTCCCTCTAATTATCCCTAAGCCCCCCGCACCTTGTCTAATTACCCCTAAGCCCGCCCTCTAATTACCGCAACTCCCCCCAAAGCCCCTCTGATTACCCCATAGCCCCCTACACCCCCTCTAATTACCCCAAAGCCCCTCTAATTACCCCAAGTCCCCCACACCCCCTCTAATTACCTCTAAGGCCTCCCCAAGCTCCTCTAATCACCCCATAGCCCCCCACACCCCCTCTAATTACCCCAAAGCCCTTCTAATTACCCCTAACTCCCCCCACACTCCCTCTAATTACTCCAAAGCCCTTCTAATTACCCCTAAGCCCCCCCCAGCCCCTCTAATTACCCCCAACTCCCCCCACCCCCTCTAATTACCCCATAGCCCCCCTCCACCCCCTCTAAGCCCCCCAGGTGCCCCCCAACTCCCCCCCCACCCCCTCTAATTACCCCCCACCCCCTCTAATTACCCCAAATGCTCCTCTAATTACCGCTAAGCCCCCCAACCCCCTCTAATTATCTCTAAGCCCCCCCTCTAATTATCTCTAAGCCCCCCCTCTAATTATCTCTAAGCCCCCCCCTCTAATTATCCCATAGCCCCCCCACACCCCCTCTAATTACCCATAAGCCCCCCCACACCCCCTCTAATTATCCCGTAGCCCCCCCACACCCCCTCTAATTACCCTCTAATGCCCCCAAAGCCCCTCTAATTACCCCATAGCCCCCCTAAGCCCCCCCTCCACCCCCTCTAACCCCCCCAACTGCCCCCAGGCCCCCCCAAATCCCCCCCAAACCCCCTCTACCCCCCCCCAAATCCCCCCAACTCCCCCCAAACCCCCTCTACCCCCCCCAGGCCCCCCCCAAATCCCCCCAACCCCCCCCGCTGACCCCCCCGCCCCCCCCAAGGCGCGCACTTCTGGCTGGCCCCCCCCCAGGCCTTCTCCTTCTGGCAGCCGCCCTCGGCGGGGGGGTGGCCCTGGCCTTCCTCCAGGGCTCCTTCGCCTACGGCGGCTGGAACTTCCTCAACTACGTCACCGAGGAGCTGGTCGATCCCTACCGGTGAGGGCGGGCGGGCCCCGCCCCGTTTCGGGAGGGGTTCCGGGGCGTTCCGGGGGGGGTCCTCAACCCCGCCCGCGCCCCCCCCAGGAACCTGCCGCGCGCCATCTTCATCTCCATCCCCCTCGTCACCTTCGTCTACGTCTTCGCCAACGTCGCCTACGTCACCGCCATGTCCCCCCGCGAGCTGCTGGAGTCCAATGCCGTCGCCGTGGTGAGCCCCCGCGCCCCGCCGCGCCCCGCCCCGCCCTCCCCTTCAAGCCCCGCCTCTAACCGCCCCGCCCTTTTAGACCTTCGGGGAGAAGGTGCTGGGCGTCATGGCGTGGGTGATGCCCCTCGCCGTCGCCCTCTCCACCTTCGGGGGCGTCAACGGGTCCCTCTTCACCTGCTCACGGTGAGTGGACACGCCCCCCCTCGCCCCGCCCTGGCCGTGACATCACACAGACACGCCCTGCCACCCCCCCTTCAGCCTCATCATCCCCCCCTCATTCCTCTTCCCTGGGTTGACCCCCCCTCCCCTTCTTACTGACCTCTCTGCTGGCTCCGCCCCTGCCTCTGTGGTCACGCCCACTGGGAGGGGTGTGGTCAGGGCACGCCCTGCCCAGGAGAGGAGTATGGGGTGGCCACACCCACTTTTGGGGGGGGTGGAGCCTCTCCCGGGTGTGGTATGAGCTGATCCTGCCCCTTTAAGGAGGCGCAGACCTGGTGTGGCCACTCCCTTTGGGGGGGGGGGGGTCATCCGCCCCTTTGGGGGAGTGGCGTTGCTAGGCCACACCCCCTGGTTAGAGCTCCGCCCTCTGGGTGTTGCTATCTAGCCACGCCCCCTAAGGGTGCCCTGGCCACGCCTCCTTGTAGAACCACACCCCCTGAGTGACATGGCCCTGCCCTTGCCTGAGGCTCCACCCTCCCTTAAGCCACGCCTCCACCCTGAAGCCACACCCCCTCCCTCCCCTGCTCCCACCTGGGGCTAACCTGAAACCACGCCCCCATTCCCTAAGCCACGCCTCTTCCCAAACCACCCTCCCCTTCCCTGGCCCCACGCCCCCCTCCCCGAAGCCACGCCCCCTCCCCGAAGCCACGCCCCCCTCCCCGAAGTCACGCCCCCTCCCCCGAAGCCACACCCCCTCCCTTTCCCCTTCCCTGCTCTCCCGCCTCCCTGGTGGGAGGGGGGGGTGGGTGTGTCACTGCCTGCCCCGCCTGCCGCCCCACCCTCCCGGGCCCCGCCCCCTCTCTGACATCACCGTCTCCGCCCCCAGGCTGTTCTACGCGGGGGCGCGGGAGGGGCACCTCCCCGCCCTGCTGGCCATGATCCACCTGGAGCGGCGCACGCCCATCCCCGCCCTCCTGGTCACCGTGAGTGGGTGGGGCCCGGGGGGGGGTGTGTGGGTGCGGTCGGTGGGCTGGGGCGGGCCTGATCCTCCTCGCCCCGCCCCTCAGTGCGTCTCCACCCTCCTGATGCTGGTGACGGGCGACATCTACACCCTCATCAACTACGTCGGCTTCGTCAACTACCTCTGGTACGGCGTCACCGTCGCCGGCCTGGTCGTCCTGCGCTGGCGCCCGCCCCGCCGGCCCCGCCCCATCCGCGTAAGCTCCGCCCCCCGCCCCTCCCGCCCTGCCCCGCCGCGGGGCAGCCCCCCAAATTCGTGTCCCCCCCCCAGGTGAGCCTGCTGTTCCCGGCGCTGTACCTGGCGTTCTGGGCCGCCCTCCTGCTCTTCTCCCTCTGGTCCGAGCCCCTCGTCTGCGGCATCGGCCTCGCCATCATGGCCACCGGCGCCCCCTCTTCTGCCTCGGCGTGCGGGGCGGGCCCCGGCCCCCCGCCCTGCGCCGCGCCCTCGGTCCGTGGGGCGCTCGGGGGGGGGGCGGCTGGGGGGTAGTTGGGGGTGGGGGGCACTTGGGGTAGTTGGGGATGGTGGGAGGTGGGTGGGGGGCATTTGGGGGGTGGTGGGGGGCAGTTAGGGGTGGGGGAGGTGGGTGGGGGGCACTTGGGGGGCACTTGGGGCAGTTGGGAGGTGGGGTGGGGGGCACTTGGGGGGCATTTGGGGGGTGGTGGGGGGCAGTTAGGGGTGGGGGGAGGTGGGTGGGGGGCACTTGGGGGGGCACTTGGGGCAGTTGGGGATGGTGGGAGGTGGGTGGGGGCACTTGGGGGGTGGTGGGGGGCAGTTAGGGGTGGGGGAGGTGGGTGTGGGGCACTTGGGGGGCATTTGGGAGGTGGGTGGGGGGCAGTGGGGGGCACTTGGGGGTAGTTGGAGGGTGGTGGGGGGCACTTGGGGGGCGGGGGGGCAGTCAGAGGTACGGAGGGGCACTTGGGGGGCAGTTGGGGGGGCAGAGGGGGGAGCTGGGGGGCAGGCGGGGCTGCGGTACACGGGAGTGGGGCGGAGCACCGTAGGGCGGGGCACCATGGGGCGTGGCACCACGGGTCACGCCCCGTCCCCCCGTCCCCCGCAGACGGTCTGACGCGCTTCGGGCAGCGGCTCTGCCTGGTGGTCTACCCCCTGGCCGACGGCGATGACGACGTCACCGCGCCCCGCGATGACGTCACCGCGCCCCACGGCGATGACGTCACCGCGCCCCACAGCGACCAGCAGCGCCCTCTGACCTCCCAGCCCCACGACTGAGCCCCCCACGGCGTCCGTCCGTCCGTCCGTCTGCCCCGGCCCCACACCTGAGCCCCGTGGGGCTGCCCCTCCCCCCCACACAGTGCCTTAAGCCCCACGCGGGGGGCGGGGCTTGCCAAGGAGGGGCGGGGCTTACCGCAGAAGGGCGGGGCTTGCTGCTACCCAGCCCCGCCCCCCCTAGATCCCGTGGGGCGCCGCCCTTCCCCCCTTATTTTTTGGCTTTTTTTTTT